>NW_024413348.1:0-8679 GCF_014898765.1 Herpailurus yagouaroundi | reverse complement strand
AGATTGAAGTAGGACTGAAATTGCTTCGTTTTCCCCTAGAGGTCAGTCTATGTAGCTTTTTATACTCCATATATTAAGCCTGCAGTGAGGCTTGTGTTCTTGAAGAGTGAAGTTGGCCCAGTTGGGTGGGGTTCGGTGTAACAGCTCTGCTTTCCACTAGATGGCGCTGCTAGCCTACTGGGGTGGCTTGTGCAGTGCTTGTAGGTGCTTAAGCACAGGGGCATGAGTGGTGATAATGCCGCCACCCAGCTACCCAGTCTGTTCTCCGGGATCAGCAATTGAGCACCATCCTCTGTCTTCAGCTCTCGTCTACTCCCCGCTTTTTCACTCTCCATGACCAGGGCCCAGGCAGTACCTCTCTCCTGAGTCCTGTCTCACATGCGGCTGTTTTCCCCGGCCCCTTACTTCCAAAGGACTGAGGCTTTGACCCATTCTGCCCCTCTGCAGGAGGGTCTCACTGAGCAATGGCCGAATGAGCAATGGCTGAATGTTGGCTGCACTCAGGAATGCCCACTGGACCCTGCTGTTGTTGGTGCCCTGAGACTGCAGCCAGGTGCCATCCCACCACAGAAAAAGTTTGTGAGACTGTGTAGAAGCAGCATTTCAGGTATTATGGAAAATCACAACACACATCTGGCACCAGGCTTCACCCTCAACAACCTTGTCCCAGCGCCAACAAATGTGGCCATCTTCCAGTGTCTGCTGGGACCAAGTGGCTTCAACAGTCTCTACCAAATGTCCTTCCCAGCAGTGGAACCGCTATTCCCCATGTGGCCTGAGTACCTCACAGACCCCTATCTGTTTCTGGGGATTTGCCTTTCCCACCAGGTATTGAGCTGCGGAGTTGCAGCCTTTGCACTCCCCTTATTTACAGTCTTGGAATTTAACCCTCTCCTTTCTCATTTCCCCTTTCTCTCTTTTTAGTTTAGTCCCTGCAACTGTTTCCAATTTTCCACTTTCTCTCCAACTGCTTTTGGGGAGGGGTGCTTTTCTGTGTGCTACCCCCCTCCCCAGTCTCTGTCCTCTCTCCACCCGCAAAAAGCATTCCCTACCTTTCACGGCTTCTAGCTCTCCAAGTTCAGCTCTCCATGCCACGTACCTGCTGAATTCTGTGGTTCAGATTGTGCAGATTGTTGTTTTAATCCTCCAATTTGTTTTCTAGGTGTGTAGGTTAGTTTAGTGTTGGTCTGGCTGTATTTCATGGACGTGAGACACACAAAAAGCTTCCATGCTGTTCTGCCTACTTGGCTCCTCTTCCACTCTATCTGTCTTATATCCTAGGCTAGCTAAGATAAACAGACTTGGTGCCTCATGCCTGCCATAAATAACCATCTGCTCTGCACCAGGATTTTGTTTTATATTGACCCAAACTTCTAACACCACCTATATTCAAAACCCCCTTTCTTCACACACATGAGTTAATGTTCACGGTTTCATTGTCTTTTTGTGCACGTACATCACACTTGTAAGTCTTCTGAACCTAATAAAAACAGAACAAGGACCCTGACTCAGAACTCTTGTCTTCTGCCAGAGGTTAACCTCTATCTCATTTAATCCTGCATCCACTTTCTTGCTGGACAAGAGACAACTCCAGACCCAGAGTCTACAACATTGCTATAAACATTGTAGTGCATGTGGCCCTTCGAATCAGCATTTTTGTATCCTTTAGATAAATACCTAGTAGTGCAATTGCTGGGTCGCAGGGTAGTTCTATTTTTAAATTGTTGAGGAACATCCATACCGTTTTCCAGAGTGTCTGCACCAGTATGGATTCCCAAAAATCTTGCAAAAGGGTTTGCCATTCTCCACATCCTTGCCAACATCTGCTGTTTCCTGTGTTGTTAATTTAAGCAACTTTGACAGGTGTGAGGAGGTTTCTCATTGTGGTTTTTATTTGTATTTGTCTGATGATGAGAAATGTTGAGCATCTTTTCATGTGTCTGTTAGCCATCTGGATGTCTTCTTTATAAAAGTATCTGTTCATTTCTTCTGCCCATTTCTTCGCTGGATTATTTGTTTTTGGGTGTTGAGTTTGGATATTAATTCTTTATCTGATATGTCATTTGCAAATATCTTCTCCCTGTTCTCGGGTCATCATTTCTTACTCTCTATAAAACAAAAACAACAAAAACATAATTTGGCTATTGATGGTAATGTTGGTATAAACATCAGGGTGCATGTATACCTTTCAATCAGTATTTTTGTATCCTTTTTATAAATACCTTGTAGTGCAATTGCTGGATCATAAGGTAGTTGCCGTCGAGGACTTAATGAAGAAGAGCTAATGACAGAGGATTAGAGGGACATTAATCTTGCTCCCTCCCTTGAGCACAACTTCATCAATATCAAATCATTCTGAAAAGCCAAGAAATTGATCTGGAGACAAAAAGAACAAAACTGTACATCTACAGGTAAGAGAAATGATCACCCCATGGAAGGCAACAGTTGTAGAGAGTTGATTTGGGGGAGAAAATAACTGACAGTGCTAGGGAGGGGAGGGAGCCATGATTATGGAGAGAAGAGAGGGAGAGAGAGAGAGAGAGAGAGAGAAGGAGTGAAATAAAGAGTGAAGCATCAGGCAGGAGATTGTGTAAGAAAACTTCTTCCCCAAAACCATTGACTGGGAAAAGGATTACTGCACATTTTTATAATCAATGGAGAGCAAAGTCTGAGGTTTTAGAAGTCCACACCACCACCAGGGTTGTGCCTGGAGGGCTTAGTGGTGCTTTTTTGGAGAAGGAGGGCAGAGACCTGGGAGCAGGCAACATTTTCTGAAGATCCCCTGGGTCACACAGGGAGAAAAAGTTTCCCTTTTTGGAGTGCACTTAGGAGTGGTGGTACAGCCTCTTCAGAGACAAAAGAATTTGCAGATCCAAGGTGGTGCCCTGTTCCTTATCATAGGAATGAAGACACAGGCTTGGGACAGCAAACCTTGTTGCTGGCCTTTTGCCACACTTTACCTTAAACTCTGAACCTCTGCATGGTTGTGCATATACTTTTCTGGGACAAATCAGCAAATGGAAAAAGCATGGTGAGACTTTCCCAAAGGATCAGCCCAGGTTCATCTCAAACTAGTCCCTGAAATTTGGAGGTTTGAAACTCAGCCATGCACCTGAGATAAAATAAAGGATTTTTGTGCTTCTTGGCAGACAGACAGGTCAGGCACAGAAAGGGTGAAGGCAGGGATCTGAAGGAACCCAGGGACACAAGAAGGGTGATTGTTTGCTATTCTGTGAGGACTTCCTGAAGAGTGGTTGGTGCAAACTCCCTGCTCTGGGGACAAAAGAATAGGGCACTTCAATTTTCCCACCACCTATCAGCACTGACCATTTTAGTGAGCAACACAGCACCCCTCCAATGGAAACAGAGCCACTTACACTTACACCAAGCCTACATGTGCCTTGCAGGTGCATCTCCACTAGCAGAAGTCCAGCTGAGAATCAGTGCAGCAGTCAATTACCCCAGAAGACCAGCACAAACCCCTCTCACGTACCAGTCTACTGATAATATAGTGCTGCAAAGCTTCAGTCAAGGAAAAATAGGATCTTCCTCCTCCTCATCCTTCTTCTTCTTCTTCTTCTTCTTCTTCTTCTTCTTCTCCTTCTTCTTCTTCGGTTTGGATCCAGTTTGTTTTCACAAACAAACCAAAGCACACTTAATTAAACTTGCCACACAGTGGACAAGATACAAGCACCCCCCACCCCGCCACTGCAGACAAAGAGAAACTCCACACTTGAATGGTAAAAGCAGCCAAAGCACAACAGCAGAGCACATATAAGACCCCATTTATAATTTGTTTGTGGGATCTCTTCTTAATATAGACATTACTCTCAGGAGCAGAAATATAACAGTTTTTCCTGACAATCACACACAAAAAAATCATGACCTAGACAAAATGAAAAGACAGAAGAATTCACCCCCCAAGAAAGAACAAGAAGTAATGACCAGTGATTTAATCATTACAGATATAAGTAATATGTCTGAAATAAAATTAAAAAAAAAAACAATTATAAGGATACTAGCTGGGCTTGAAAAAAGCATAGAAAACACAAAAGAATCTCTAATTTAAGAGATGAAAAAAATTAAAAACTAGCTAGGACAAAATTTAAAAAGCTACAATGGAAATGCAAAAACAAATGGATGCCATGACAGTGAGCCTGAATGAACACAGGAATGAGTCACTTATATAGAAGATAAAATTATGGGGGTGCCTGGGTGGCTCAGTCAGTTAAGTGTCTGACTTTGGCTTAGATCATGATCTCACAGCTCATGAGTTCAATCCCTGCACCTGTCTCTCTGCTGACAGCTCAGAGCCTGGAGCCTGCTTTGGATTCTTTGCCTCCCCCTCTCTCTCTACCCCTCCTCTGCTCATGCTCTGTCTCACTCTGTCTCAAAAATAAATAAACATTACATTTAAAAAAAGAATATAAAATTATGCAAAATAATGAAGCTGAAAAGAAGAGGAAAATAAAGGTATTGGATCACATATGTAGATTTAGGGAAATCAGCAACTCTTTAAAGCATAATAGCATTCGTATAATGGGAGTCCCAGAATAAGAGAGAGAAAAGGGGGGCAGAAGGATTATTTGAACAAATAAAAGCTGAAAACTTACCTAACCCAGTGAAGGAAACAAACATTGAAATCCAACAAGCACAGAGAACTCCAATTAAATTCAACAGTAGACAGCCATCACCAAGACATGCCATACTCAAATTCACAAAATACACAGATAAGGAAAGAATCTTGAAAGAAACAAGGGGAAAATCCTTAACCTACAAGGGAAGACAGATCAGGTTCACAGAAGATCTGTCCACAAAAACTTGGCAGGGAAGAGAGTAGTGGCATGGTATTTTTAACATGCTGAGTGGGAAAAATATGCAGCCAAGAATGTTTTATACAACAAGGCTGTCATTCATAATAGAAGGAGAGATAAAGAGTTCCCCAGACAAACAAAAATTAAAGGAGTTTCTGACCACTAAATCAGTCTTGCAAGACATATTAAAGGGAACTATTTGAGCAGGGGGAAAAGTGAAAAGCAACACAGACTAGAAAGGAAGAGAATATAATCAGAAATACCAATTCTACAGGTAACACAGCGGCACTAAATTCATATCTTTCAATAATAGCTCTGAATGTAAATGGACTAAATGCTCCAATAAAAAGACATAGGGTATAAGAATGGACAAAAAAAATAATATGAATCTATATGCTTTCCACAAGAATCTCAATTTAGAACTAAAGACAATTCAAGATTGAAAGGGGTGGGATGGAGAAATATCTATTATGCTAAAGGACATGAAAAGAAAGCAAGAGTAGCCATACTTATATCAGACAAAGTAGATTTTAAACCAAAGACTAAAAAGAGATGAAGAAGGGAATTGAATTAAAGGGTCTATCCATCAAGAAGATCTAACAATTGTAAATATTTAAGCCCCCAACTTGGAAAGCTGTAATATATAAATCAATTAATCACAAGCATAAATAAACCCATTGATAATAATACAATAATCATAGAGGACTTTAACCCTCCACTTACAACAATGGAGAGTTCATCTAATCAGAAAATCAATGAGGAAACAATGGCTTTGAACAACACAATGGACCAGATGATGAGCACATTTCATCCTATACCAGAAGACACACATTTTTTTCAAGTGCACGTGGATAACACTCCAGAATAGATCACATACTGGGTCACAAAACAGGCCCCAACAAGTAAAAAAGATTGAGATCACATCATGTGTATTTTCAGACCACAATGCCATGAAATTAAGTCAGCCACAAGAAAAAAAATTGGAACAGCTACAAATACATGGAGATTGCAGAACATCCTAGTAAAGAATGAATGATTTAACCAGGAAATTAAAGGTAAAAAAAGGAAATACAAGGAAACAAAATTAAAGTGAAAACACGACAATCCAAAACCTTTGTGATGTAGCAAATGTGGTCCTAGAAGGGAAGTATATAGCAACATAGGTCTATTTCAAGATGCAATGAAAATCTCAAATACACAACCCAGCCTTACAACTCAAGGAGCTAGAGAAGTCACAGAAAAAGAAACTTCTAGCCAGAAGAAGGGAAACAAGAAAGATTAAAGCAGAAATAAAAGATAAAGAAAAAAAACAGTAGAAAAGAACAATGAAATTCAGATCTTGTTCTTTGAAAGAATTAATAAAATTGATAGACCCCTAACCAGACTTATCACAAAATATTAAAGACCCAAATAGATAAAATCACGAATGAAAGCGATCACAAACAATACCACAGAAATACAATTGTAATAGAATATTAAGATAAATGATATGCCAAAAAATGGGTAATCTGGAAGAAATGGACAAATTTCTAGAAACATACAAACTACCAAAATTGAAACAGAAAGAAATATAAACTTTTAACAGACACGTAACCAGCAAAGAAATTGCATCACTAATAAAAAATCTCCCAAAAACCAGTCTATGGTCAGATGGCTTCCCAGTAGAATTCTAGAAGACATATTAAGAGTTAATACCTATTCTTCTCTAAAAGGCATCTGCACTGAAAAGGAAACTATCAACAAAACTAAAAGGGAACTGATGGAATAGGAAGATATTTGGAAATGACATATCAGGTAAAGGGTTAGTATCCAAAATCTATAAAAACTTACCAAACTCAACACCTGAAAAACAAATAATCCAGTGAAGAAATGGGCAGAAAACATGAATAGACACTTTTCCAAAGAAGACATATAGATGGCCAACAGACACATTAAAAGATGTTCAACGTCACTCATCATCAGGGAAATACAAATCAAAACCATACTGAGATATCACCTCACACTGGTCAGTGTGGCTAAAATGAACAACTCAGGAAACTACAGATGCTGGAGAGGTTGTGGATAAATGGGAACCCTCTTGCACTATTAGTGGGAATGCAAACTGGTGCAGCTGCTCTGGAAAACAGTGTGGAGGTTCCTCACAAAATTAAAAAAAGAACTATCCTACGACCCAGAAATGGCACTGGTAATAATTTATTCAAAGGGTACAGGAGTGCTGATTCATGGGGGCACATGTACCCCAATGTTTATAGCAGTGCTTTCAACAATAGCCAACTTATTGAAAGAGTCTAAATGTCCATCAACTGATGAATGGATAAAGAAGATGTGGTTTGGGGATTCAAAGATGGCGGCGTAGGAGGACGCTGGGCTCACCGCGCGTCCTGCTGATCACTTAGATTCCACCTACACCTGCCTAAATAACCCAGAAAACCACCAGAGGATTAGTAGAACGGAGTCGCCAGAGCCAAGCGCAGACGAGAGGCCCACGGAAGAGGGTAGGAAGGGAGGCAAGGCGGTGCGCGCTCCAAGGACTGGCGGGAGGGAGCCGGGGCAGAGGGGCGGCTCGCCGGCCAAGCAGAGCCCCCGAGTCTGGCTTGCAAAAAGCGGAGGGGCCTGACGGACTCTGCTCCAACAGCAAGCACGACTTAGCTTCTGGGAGGTCATAAGTTAACAGCTCTGCTCAGAAAGCGGGAAGGCTGGAGGACAAAGGGAAGGAGAGCTGCTGAGCCCCCGGACGACAGAGCTCAATTTGGTGGGGAACAAAGGCGCTCGCCAGCGCCATCTCCCCCGCCCATCCCCCAGCCAAAATCCCAAAGAGAACCAGTTCCTGCCAGGGAACTTGCTCGCTCCCTGCAAACACCCAACTCTGCGCTTCTGCGGAGCCAAACCTCCGGGAGCGGATCTGACTCCCTCCTGCTGCCACAGGGCCCCTCCTGAAGTGGATCACCTAAGGAGAAGCAAGCTAAGCCTGCCCCTCCTGCCCCTGTGCACCTTGCCTACCCACCCCAGCTAAGACACCAGATCCCCAGCATCACAAGCCTGGCAGTGTGCAAGTAGCCCGGATGGGCCACCCCACACCACAGTGAATCTCGCCCCTAGGAGAGGGGAAGAGAAGGCACACACCAGTCTGACTGTGGCCCCAGCGGTGGGCTGGGGGCAGACATCAGGACTGACTGCAGCTCCGCCCACCAACTCCAGTTATACACCACAGCACAGGGGAAGTGCCCTGCAGGTCTTCACCACGCCAGGGACTATCCAAAATGACCAAGCGGAAGAATTCCCCTCAGAAGAATCTCCAGGAAATAACAACAGCTAATGAGCTGATCAAAAAGGATTTAAATAATATAACAGAAAGTGAATTTAGAATAATAGTCATAAAATTAATCGCTGGGCTTGAAAACAGTATAGCTGATAGCAGAGAATCTCTTGCTACAGAGATCAAGGGACTAAGGAACAGTCACAAGGAGCTGAAAAACGCTTTAAACGAAATGCATAACAAAATGGAAACCACCACGGCTCGGATTGAAGAGGCAGAGGAGAGAATAGGTGAACTAGAAGATAAAGTTATGGAAAAAGAGGAAGCTGAGAAAAAGAGAGAGAAAAAAATCCAGGAGTATGAGGGGAAAATTAGAGAACTAAGTGATACACTAAAAAGAAATAATATACGCATAATTGGTATCCCAGAGGAGGAAGAGAGAGGGAAAGGTGCTGAAGGGGTACTTGAAGAAACTATAGCTGAGAACTTCCCTGAACTGGGGAAGGAAAAAGGCATTGAAATCCAAGAGGCACAGAGAACTCCCTTCAGACGTAACTTGAATCGATCTTCTGCACGACATATCATAGTGAAACTGGCAAAATACAAGGA
>NW_024413347.1:0-1154 GCF_014898765.1 Herpailurus yagouaroundi | reverse complement strand
GTGCAGAAGATCGATTCAAGTTACGTCTGAAGGGAGTTCTCTGTGCTCTTGGATTTCAATGCCTTTTTCCTTCCCCAGTTCAGGGAAGTTCTCAGCTATTATTTCTTCAAATACCCCTTCAGCACCTTTCCCTCTCTCTTCCTCCTCTGGGATACCAATTATGCGTATATTATTTCTTTTTAGTGTATCACTTAGTTCTCTAATTTTCCCCTCATACTCCTGGATTTTTTTATCTCTCTTTTTCTCAGCTTCCTCTTTTTGCATAACTTTATCTTCTAGTTCACCTATTCTCTCCTCTGCGTCTTCAATCCGAGCCGTGGTGGTTTCCATTTTGTTATGCATTTCGTTTAAAGAGTTTTTCAGCTCCTTGTGACTGTTCCTTAGTCCCTTGATCTCTGTAGCAAGAGATTCTCTGCTGTCAGCTATACTGTTTTCAAGCCCAGCGATTCATTTTATGACTATTATTCTAAATTCACTTTCTGTTATATTATTTAAATCCTTTTTGATCAGCTCATTAGCTGTTGTTATTTCCTGGAGATTCTTCTGAGGGGAATTCTTCCGCTTGGTCATTTTGGATAGTCCCTGGCGTGGTGTGGACCTGCAGGGCACTTCCCCTGTGCTGTGGTGTATAACTGGAGTTGGTGGGCGGAGCCGCAGTCAGACCTGATGTCTGCCCCCAGCCCACTGCTGTGTCCACAGTCACACTGGTGCGTGCCTTCTCTTCCCCTCTCCTAGGGGCGGGATTCACTGTGGGGTGGGGTGGCCCGTCTGGGCTACTTGCACACTGCCAGGCTTGTGATGCTGGGGATCTGGCGTCTTAGCTGGGGTGGGTAGGCAAGGTGCACGGGGGCAGGAGGGGCAGGCTTAGCTTGCTTCTCCTTAGGTGATCCACTTCAGAGGGGCCCTGTGGCAGCTGGAGGGAGTCAGATCCGCTGCCGGAGGTTTGGCTCCGCAGAAGCGCAGAGTTGGGTGTTTGCGCGGAGCGAGCAAGTTCCCTGGCAGGAACTGGTTCTCTTTGGGATTTTGGCTGGGGGATGGGCGGGGGAGATGGCGCTGGCGAGCGCCTTTGTTCCCCACCAAACTGAGCTCTGTCGTCAGGGGGCTCAACAGCTCTCCTTCCCTTTGTCCTCCAGCCTTCCCGCTTTCTGAGCAGA
>NW_024413346.1:0-6256 GCF_014898765.1 Herpailurus yagouaroundi | reverse complement strand
GATGGGTCTGTTCAAGCTTTCTATTTCCTCCTGATTGAGTTTTGGAATAGTGTGGGTGTTCAGGAATTTGTCCATTTCTTCCAGGTTGTCCAATTTGTTGGCATATAATTTTTCATAGTATTCCCTGATAATTGTTTGTATCTCTGAGAAATTGGTTGTAATAATTCCATTTTCATTCATGATTTGATCTATTTGGGTCATCTCCCGTTTCTTTTTGAGAAGCCTGGCTAGAGGTTTGTCAATTTTGTTTATTTTTTCAAAAAACCAACTCTTGGTTTCGTTGATCTGCTCTACAGTTTTTTTAGATTCTATATTGTTTATTTCTGCTCTGATCTTTATTATTTCTCGTCTTCTGCTGGGTTTAGGCTGCCTTTGCTGTTCTGCTTCTATTTTCTTTAGGTGTGCTGTTAGATTTTATATTTGGGATTTTTCTTGTTTCTTGAGATAGGCCTGGATTGCAATGTATTTTCCTCTCAGGACTGCCTTCGCTGCGTCCCAAAGCGTTTGGATTGTTGTATTTTCATTTTCGTTTGTTTCCATATATTTTTTAATTTCTTCTCGAATTGCCTGGTTGACCCACTCACTCGTTAGTAGGGTGTTCTTTAACCTCCATGCTTTTGGAGGTTTTCCAGTCTTTTTTCTGTGGTTGATTTCAAGCTTCATAGCATTGTGGTCTGAAAGTATGCATGGTATGATTTCAATTCTTGTAAACTTATGAAGGGCTGTTTTGTGACCCAGTATATAATCTATCTTGGAGAATGTTCCATGTGCACTCGAGAAGAAAGTATATTCTGTTGCTTTGGGATGCAGAGTTCTAAATAGATCTGTCAAGTCCATCTGATCCAATGTCTCATTCAGGGCCCTTGTTTCTTTATTGACCGTGTGTCTAGATGATCTATCCATTTCTGTAAGTGGGGTGTTAAAGTCCCCTGCAATTACCACATTCTTATCAATAAGGTTGCTTGTGTTTATGAGTAATTGTTTTATCTATTTGGGCGCTCCGGTATTCGGCACATAGACATTTATAATTGTTAGCTCTTCCTGATGGATAGACCCTGTCACTATTATATAATGTCCTTCTTCATCTCTTGTTGCAGCCTTTAATTTAAAGTCTAGTTTGTCTCATATAAGTATGGCTACTCCAGCTTTCTTTTGGCTTCCAGTAGCATGATAAATAGTTCTCCATCCCCTCACTCTCAATCTGAAGGTGTCCTCCGATCTAAAATGAGTCTCTTGTAGACAGCAAATAGATGGGTCTTGTTTTTTTATCCATTCTGATACCCTATGTCTTTTGGTTGGCGCATTTAATCCATTTACATTCAGTGTTATTATAGAAAGATATGGGTTTAGAGTCATTGTGATGTCTGTATGTTTTATGCTTGTAGTGATGTCTCTGGTACTTTGTCTCACAGGGTCCCCCTTAGGATCTCTTGTAGGGCTGGTTTAGTGGTGACAAATTCCTTCAGTTTTTGTTTGTTTGGGAAGACCTTTATCTCTCCTTCTATTCTAAATAACAGACTTGCTGGATAAAGGATTCTCGGCTGCATATTTTTTCTGTCTAGCACACTGAAAATCTCGTGCCAACTCTTTCTGGCCTGCCAAGTTTCAAAAGAGAGATCAGTCACGAGTCTTATAGGTCTCCCTTTATATGTGAGGGCACGTTTACCCCTTGCTGCTTTCAGAATTTTCTCTTTATCCTTGTATTTTGCCAGTTTCACTATGATATGTCGTGCAGAAGATCGATTCAAGTTACGTCTGAAGGGAGTTCTCTGTGCCTCTTGGATTTCAATGCCTTTTTCCTTCCCCACTTCAGGGAAGTTCTCAGCTATCATTTCTTCAAGTACCCCTTCAGCACCTTTCCCTCTCTCTTCCTCCTCTGGGATACCAATTATGCGTATATTATTTCTTTTTAGTGTATCACTTAGTTCTCTAATTTTCCCCTCATACTCCTGGATTTTTTTATCTCTCTTTTTCTCAGCTTCCTCTTTTTCCATAACTTTATCTTCTAGTTCACCTATTCTCTCCTCTGCCTCTTCAATCCGAGCTGTGGTGGTTTCCATTTTGTTATGCATTTCATTTAAAGCGTTTTCAGCTCCTTGTGACTGTTCCTTAGTCCCTTGATCTCTGTAGCAAGAGATTCTCTGCTGTCAGCTATACTGTTTTCAAGCCCAGCGATTAATTTTATGACTATTATTCTAAATTCACTTTCTGTTATATTATTTAAATCCTTTTTGATCAGCTCATTAGCTGTTGTTATTTCCTGGAGATTCTTCTGAGGGGAATTCTTCCGCTTGGTCATTTTGGATAGTCCCTGGCGTGGTGAGGACCTGCAGGGCACTTCCCCTGTGCTGTGGTGTATAACTGGAGTTGGTGGGCGGAGCCGCAGTCAGACCTGATGTCTGCCCCCAGCCCACCGCTGGGGCCACAGTCAGACTGGTGCGTGCCTTCTCTTCCCCTCTCCTAGGGGCGGGATTCACTGTGGGGTGGGGTGGCCTGTCTGGGCTACTTGCACACTGCCAGGCTTGTGATGCTGGGGATCTGGCGTCTTAGCTGGGGTGGGTAGGCAAGGTGCACAGGGGCAGGAGGGGCAGGCTTAGCTTGCTTCTCCTTAGGTGATCCACTTCAGGAGGGGCCCTGTGGCAGCAGGAGGGAGTCAGATCCGCTGCCGGAGGTTTGGCTCCGCAGAAGCGCAGAGTTGGGTGTTTGCGCGGAGCGAGCAAGTTCCCTGGCAGGAACTGGTTCTCTTTGGGATTTTGGCTGGGCGATGGGCGGGGAAGATGGTGCTGGCGAGCGCCTTTGTTCCCCACCAAACTGAGCTCTGTCATCCGGGGGCTCAGCAGCTTTCCTTCCCTTTGTCCTTCAGCCTTCCCGCTTTCTGAGCAGAGCTGTTAACTTATGACCTCCCAGCCGCTAAGTCGCGCTTGCTGTCGGAACACAGTCCGTCAGGCCCCTCCGCTTTTTGCAAGCCAGATTCGGGGGCTCTGCTTGGCCGGTGAGCCGCCCCTCCACCCCGGCTCCCTCCCGCCAGTCCGTGGAGCGCGCACCGCCTCGCCGCCCTTCCTACCCTCTTCCGTGGGCCTCTCGTCTGCGCTTGGCTCCGGCGACTCCGTTCTGCTAATCCTCTGGTGGTTTTCTGGGTTATTTAGGCAGGTGTAGGTGGAATCTAAGTGATCAGCAGGACGCGCGGTGAGCCCAGCGTCCTCCTACGCCGCCATCTTCCCTCTATCAGAAAAAAGTCTTTCATTGGCAGGGGACAGAGGTGCAAGCAGAGAGCAGATAACCTGCTTGCGCTTTTTGCGGTGCTACATCATAGCTACTGTGCACTGTGCAGATGTGGAACTCTTTTTCTGGGAAAAAGGACATCAGACACAGCAGAGAGAGGTTCTACTCTGGAAGAGGAGGGTGAGTCATGGTACTAGGTCCTTTAAGATTTCAAATTTTGAATCCCAGCTGCATGCTAAAAGAAAAAATGCAGAAGAGCTGTGGCACAGGGTGTACTGACAAAACAGATGAACATATGGGAAAGCGGGGGAGAGGAGAGGAAAACAAATGACCAGAAACTCTTAAGGACAGAGAACAAACTAAAGGTTAATGGAAGGAGGTGGGTGGGAGATGGGCTAGATTGATGATGGTTATCAAGGAGGACATTTGTTGTGATCAGCACTGGGTGTTGTATGTAAATGATGAATCACTGAATTCTACTCCTAAAACCAATAGTGCACTGTATGTTTAGCACCAACTAAAGTTTAAATAAATTAAAGAAAGAAAGAAAGAAAGAGCAGAGATAAGAGTGAATGTATGTTAATGAAGCTTCAGAGGTTTGTGCATCAAGCATCCCAATTTATGTGTCATTGTAATAAAAGAAGGACAGGAGAAAAAGAAGGGCAGACAAAGTTTTTGAAAAAAAAGGCAAAAAAATTATAAATTATGGTAAAAGGATTAACTTACAGATGAAAGAAACTAAATAAACTCCAAGCAGGAGAAACATAAAGAGAAGTACAACTTGAAAACTAAAGACAAATGGAAAATTTGAAAGCAGCAATATAAAAAATAGAACATCAGAGAAAACAAAACATAAAAAATCCCCATGAAGGAAACAAACCCAGAATAATCAAGGAACAGAAAAAGATAAGTGTGGATAGATTGTGCTAAATGAAGGGAGAAGGTGTAGAGGTAGGCAGAAGGCAGATAGATAGTGTAGGGTTTTGCAGGCCATGCAAAGGAGAGTGGATTTCATTCAAATTACAATGCAAAGTCCCATTTTAATTTAATAGGTCCTGACATAATTTGTTCAACTTGCTTAAAAATCATGATAGCTAGCTTGTGGACAATATAGTTTAGGAGGATGAGAGTTGAATAAAGAAGGAAAACTAAGATATTACAGTAATTAAGGCAAGAGACGATGAGTGACATTGAATATTACCATGGTAGCAATAGATCAGGCAGTTTTACTCAGGATATATTTTCAAGATACAATCAAAAGAACTTGCTGATGGACACTCGGGGAAAAAATACAACAGACCCAAGAGTTCAAACAGGGAAGTCACATAGGTTAGACAAGTCTGGGTTTCAGAGAAGAGAATGGTCCTCAGATATAAATTTGGATGGGTTCCATGTTTTGATCCTTTATTACAATCCATCTATTTTTGACCAATTTTCTGATTCCTCAGGTACATGCTCTGTGTATGTTTTCTAGAGTCTTTTGCTGTAATCAGTAGAAGAGATAGGCAGTAGTGGGTTCACTCCATGGTGGCCAGAAGCAGAACTTCCTCAGTGAATTTTATGGATGATAAATTCAGTTGTAAGTTACATCAAGTTAGTGGTCTGAATTCATAGTCGGATTCTTCGTTCTATGTGAAGTTATACTAAAATGGTTAATGGATTATTTTAATTAGTGTGTCCTAAAACATAAGGAGGATTTCCCCGAAGGTCAAAATTTATGAGCAATGACTGAAACATGGAAAAAAGATTTAATCTGAGTGAGTAGCTAAACCACACCTAAAACCAGGCATAGGGCAGAAGGGCTTTCAGAGGTAGTCAGGTGGCACATTGTCCCTGCAGTGGGATCCAGAGGTTTCTCCACACAGTGGTGAAGACAGGCATATTGCTGCTCCTGCCTTTAGTTGAGATACTTCAAATTCCAGTCCTTGTGCCTGGATGCTTCCTTGTGGGATTATATAAAGAGCATTCTCACACTGGCTGCATAAGAATTAGAGCATGTGCATGTACATTGGCTTATAGTTGTATATCTATACTTTTCATGATGCACAACGGATTATATTGACTCACTGGTATCTGTAGATTCCTCAGATGGGTACTCAGCCCCGTTCATATATTCTTCTCATGGACAGTTTGGCAAGGAGTCATTATCCTTTCTGATTTAATCTTCAGATCTATCTTCTATTCATTTTCTAATAATGATTATTATTTTCATCCTAAAAGCAATTATAAGGCATGTAAGTTAACTTGGGCTGGAGAGCCCCCTTGTGACCTCATCAGAGAAACTAGGAATTAAAATGTCTAGCTATCTACCTATGCATGCATGATATCATGGCTCCAACCATATATCCATCCCCCCCAAAATATGCTTTAAGATCCTATAGAGGCTGAGAACTAAACTACAGTCCACGTCCCATTAAAAAGCTTCACCATCATCCTATGATGCAGGTCAAAGGACCTTTTCCCCAAATTTGAAATTCCAATCCTCTATGTCTTTTCTAAGCCCAATGGCCTCGTTTGAGTGTGTGTGTGTGTGTGTGTGTGTGTGTGTGTGTGTGACATACTTATCTTTAACTTATAAACAAAAGATCTCAGATTGAACCAGGCTTTTCCCACATCTTTTCAGATGATAAATCACTGGGGTTCCTCCCACTTACCAGAAGCAAATAACTATAAAGGACCTAGAACCAAATGACCTAATAGACACATATCCACACGAGTAGTGCTGTTGAACTCAAATGCATCCTGGAGCAGGAAGTGCAACGTCTAAATCCTGTTAAAAAAGTACAATTTGGGAATCATATTTTTTTCAGTGTGTAAGTTAAGTCTTTCACTGTATTATACAACCATCTCCCCATCTATTTGCTCATTTGATTTACACTAGGTAAATTCCCAGCCTGCTTTATCTGAAGAGAGAATATGTCTGCTTTTCCCCCTATAAGTTGCTAGGAATATGGCTGTACCTTCTTTTATTTTTTTTTAATTTTTTATTTTTTTTATTTATATATGAAATTTATTGTCAAATTGGTTTCCATAC
>NW_024413345.1:0-7865 GCF_014898765.1 Herpailurus yagouaroundi | reverse complement strand
TTCACTGGATTATTTGTTTTTTGGGTGTGGAATTTGGTGAGCTCTTTATAGATTTTGGATACTAGCCCTTTGTCTGATATGTCATTTGCAAATATCTTTTCCCATTCTGTTAGTTACCTTTTAGTTTTGTGGACTGTTTCCTTTGCCATGAGGAAGCTTTTTATCCTCATGATGTCCCAAGAGTTCATTTTTGCTTTTAATTCCCTTGCCTTTGGGGATGTGTCAAGTAAGAAATTGCTGCAGCTGAGGTCAGAGAGGTTTTTTCCTGCTTTCTCCTCTAGGGTTTTGATGATTTCCTGTCTCACATTCAGATCCCTTACACAGTTTGAGTTTATATTTGTTAATGGTGTAAGAACGTGGTCTAGTTTCATTCTTCTGCATGTTGCTGTCCAGATATCCCAGCAGCATTTGTTAAAAACACTGTCTTTTTTTTCCATTGGACATTCTTCCCTGCTTTGTCAAAGATTAGTTGGCCATACTTTTGTGGGTCTAGTTCTGGGGTTTCTATTCTATTCCATTGGTCTATATGTCCGTTTTTGTGCCAATACCATGCTGTCTTGTTGATTACTGGTTTGTAGTAGAGGCTAAAGTCTGGGATTGTGATGCCTCCTGCTTTGGTCCTCTTCTTCAAAATTACTTTGGCTATTCGGGGTCTATTGTGGTTCCATACAAATTTTAGGATTGCCTCTTCTAGCTTCGAGAAGAATGCTGGTGAAATTTTGATTGGGATTGCATTGAATGTGTAGATAACTTTGGGTAGTATTGACATTTTAACAATATTTATTCTTCCAATCCATGAGCATGGAATGCTTTTCCATTTCTTTGTACTTCTTCAATTTCCTTCATAAGCTTTCTATAATTTTCAGCATACATTGCTTTGACATCTTTGCTTAGGCTTATTCCTGGGTATTTTATGCTTCCTGGTGAAATTGTGAATGGGATCAGTTTATTTCTCTTTCTGTTGCTTCATTGTTAGTGTATAAGAATGCAACTGATTTCTGTACATTGATTTTGTAAACTGCGTCTTTGCTGAATTCATGTATCAGTTCAAGTAGACTTTCCGTGGAGTCTATAGGATATTCCATGTATAATATCATGTCATCTGCAAAAAGTGAAAGCTTGACTTCTTCTTTACCAATTTTGATGCGTTTGATTTCCTTTTATTGTCTGATTGCTGATCCTAGCACTTCCAACACTATGTTAAACAACAGCAGTGAGAGTGGACATCACTGTCGTGTTCCTGATCTCAGGGAGAAAGCTCTCAGTTTTCCCCATTGAGGATGATATTAGCTGTGGGCTTTTCATAAATGGCTTCTATGATGTTTAAGTATGTTCCTTCTATCCCGAATTTCTCGAGAGTTTTTATGAAGAAAGGATGCTGAATTTTGTCAAATGCCTTCACTGTACCAATTGACAGGATCATATGGTTCTTATCCTTTATTTTATTAATGTGATGTATCACACTGATTGATTTGCAAATGTTGAACAATCCCTGCAGCCAAGGAATTAATCCCACTTGATCATGGTGTATGATTCTTTTTATGTGCTGTGGAATTCAGTTGTGTCTCAGCTAGTGTCTCGTTGAGACTTTTTGCATCCATATTCATCAGGAATATTGGCCTGTAGTTCTCTTTTTTCTACTGGGTCTCTGTGTGGTTTAGGAATCAAAGGAATGCTGGCTTCATAGAGTGAGTCTGGAAGTTTTCCTTTACTTTCTATTTTTTGGAATAGATTGAGAAGGATAGGTATTATCTCTGCTTTACATGTCTGGTAGAATTTCCCAGGGAAGACACTAATACTCCAACCAAAAGACAAAGGGCATCAAAATGGATAAAAAACAAGACCCATCTATTTTCTGTCTACAAGAGACTCATTTTAGACCCGAGGACACCTTTAGATTGAGAGTGAGGGGATGGTGAACTATTTATCATGCTACTGGAAGTCAAAAGAAAGCTGGAGTAGCCCTACTTATATCAGACAAACTAGACTTTAAATTAAGGCCTGTACCAAGAGATGAAGAAGGGCATTATATAATAAGTACAGGGACTATCCATCAGGAAGAACTAACAATCATAAATGTCTTTGCACCAAATACGGGAGCCCCCAAATATATAAAACAATTACTCACAAACATAAGCAACCTTAGTGATAAGAATATGGTAATTGCAGGGGACTTTAATACCCCACTGACAACAATGGATAGATCATCTAGACACAGGACCAATAAAGAAACAAGGGCCCTGAATGATACATTGGATCAGATGGACTTGACAGATACATTTAAAACTCTGCATCACAAAGCAACAGAATATACTTTCTTCTCGAGTGCACATGGAGCATTCTCCAATATAGATCACATACTGGGTCACAAAACAGCCCTTCATAAGTATACAAGAATTGAGATCATAGTATGCATACTTTCAGATGACAATGCTATGAAGCTTGAATTCAACCACAGGAAAAAGTCTGGAAAACCCCCCAAACCATGGAGGTTAAAGAACACCCTACTAAAGAATGAATGGGTCAACCAGCCATTAGAGAAGAAATTAAAAAATATATGGAAACAAATGAAAATGAAAATACAATAATCCAAACGCTTTGGGATACAGCGAAGGCAGTCCTGAGAGGAAAATACATTGCAATCCAGGCCTATCTCAAGAAACAAGAAAAATCCCAAATGCAAAATCTAACAGCACACCTGAAGGAAATAGAAGCAGAACAGCAAAGACACTCCAAACCCAGCAGAAGAAGAGAAATAATAAAGGTCAGAGCATAAACAAACAATATAGAATCTAAAAAAAAACTGTAGAGCAGATCAATGAAACCAAAAGTTGTTTTTTTTTTTTTTTGAAAAAATAAAATTGATAAACCTATAGCCAAGGCTTCTCAAAAAGAAAAGGGACATGGCCCAAATAGATACAATCATGAATGAAAATGGAATTATTACAACCAATGCCTCAGAAATACAAGCAATTATCAGGGACTCTATGAAAAATTATATGCCAAAAAACTTGACTACCTGGAAGAAATGGACAAATTCCTAAGCACCCACACACTTCCAAATCTCAAACAGGAAGAAATAGAAAACTTGAACAGACCTATAACCAGCAAAGAAATTGAATCAGTTATCACAAATACACAGATGTTAAACAACATGCTACTAAACAATGAATGGGTCAACCAGAAAATCAAAGAAGAAATAAAAAAGTAGATGGAATCAAATGGAAAAAAAAAAGCCCAAAACCTCTGGGATGCGACAAAAGTAGTAATAACAGGGAAGTTTATAGCAATATAGGCCTAAGTCAAGAAGCAAATATAAATCTCAAATAAACATCCTAACCTTATATCTATAGCATCTAGAAAACAAATAAATAAAACCTAACACCAGCAACGTAAGGAGATAATAAAAAATAGAGCAGAAATAAGTGATATAGAAATTAAAAGACAATAATAGATCAATGAAACCAGGAGCTAATTCTTTGAAAATCTCAATAGAATTGATAAATCTCTAGCCAGACTTATTAAGCAAAAAGGAGTAATAAAATAAAATAAAATAAAATAAAATAAAATAAAATCACAAATGAGAGAGGAGAAATAACAATCAACATCACAGAAATACAAACAAGTATAAGAATATCATGAAAGTATAAGCCAACAAATTGAACAGCCTAGAAAAAATGGATAAATTCTTTTTTTAATGTTTACTCATTTTTGAGAGTGAGGGAGAGTGTGAATAGGGAGCGGCAGAGAGAGAGGGAGACACAGAATCCAAAGCAGGCTCCAGGTTCCGAGCTGTCAGCACAGAGCCCAATGCAGGGCTTGAACTCACAAACTGCGAGATCATGACCTGGACCAAAGTAAGATGCTTAACAGACTGAGCCACCAGGCATGCCAAAAATGGTTAAATTCTTAAAAACATGTAAACTACCAAAAGTGAAAAATGAAGAAATAGAAAATTTGAAAAGACCAACTACCAGCAATGAAACTATATCATTAATCATAAACTTGAAAAAAACCAAAGTCCAGAAGCAGAATTCTTCACAGGTAAATTTTACAAAACATTTAAAGAAGAGTTAATATCTATTCTTCTCAAACTATTAAAAAAAATAGGACAGAAAGGAGAATTACCAAATTAATTATATGAGGCCTGCATTATCCTGATACCAAAACCAGATAAAGGCACCACTAAAAAAGAGCACTACAGGCCAATATCCCTAATGAACATAGATGCAAAAATCCTCAACAAAATACTAGCAAAGCACATCCAACAATGCATTAAAAAATTCCCAGCTATCAAGTGGTATTAATTTCTGGATTGCAAGAGTGGCCCAATATAAACAAATTCATCAATTTGATACATCACATCAATAAGAGGATAAGAATCATAATATCATTTCAATAGATACAGAAAAAACATTTCACAAAGTACAGCATCCAGTCCTGATGCTAACCCTCAGCAAAGTAGGTAAAAAGCAACATACCTCAATATAATAAAGGCACTCAATGAAAAACCCACAGCTAATATCATCTTTGATGGGGAACAACTGAGAACTTTCCCCTTGAGGTCAGTAACGAGACAGGGATGTCCGTTCTCACTACTTTTATTCATCATAGTACAGGAAATCCTAGCCACAGCAATCAGAGAACAAGAGAAATGAAAGGAATCCAAATAGGTAAGGAAGAAGTGAAACCTTCAATATTTGCAGATGGCATGATACTTTATGTAGCAATCTCAAAAGACTCCACCAAAAAATTGCTAGAACTGATAAATGAATTCAGTAAAGTCACAGGATACAAAAATAAATGTGCAAAAATCTGTTGAAATTCTACACAACAGTAATGAAGGAGCAGAAAGATAAATCAAAGAAACAATCCCATTTACAATTGTACCAAAAATAGTAATATACCTAGGAATAAACCTAACCAAAGGGGCAAAAGACTTGTACTCTGAAATCTATAAAACACTGATGAAATAAATTGAAGATGACACAAAGAAATGGAAAGACATTCAATGTTCATGGATTGGAAGAACAAATACTGTTAAAATGTTTATACTAACCAAAGCAATTTACACATTTTTTTTCTTCTTAGAAAGAATGACAAATCTGGGGAGGGGCAGAAGGAGAGGGGGAGACAGAATCTCAAGCAGGCTCAATGCCCAGCATGAAGCCTGACTCGGGGCTCAATCTCATGGACTGTGAGATCATGACCTTAGCCAAAATCAAGCTTCAAATGCTCAACCAGTTGAGCCACCTAGGCACTCCTACATATTTAATTCTATCTCTATCAAAATATGAACCAACATTTTTTGCAGAAATAGAACAATCATAAAATTGTTATGGAACCACAAAAGGCCCCTAAAAAACAAGGCATCTTGAAAAAGAAAAGCAAAACTAAAACATCACAATTTCAGAGTTCAAGTTAAATTACAAAACTGTAGTAATCGAAATCATATGATACTGGCACAAAAACAGACATAGATCAATGGAACTGAATAGAAAATCCAGAAATAAACCCACGATTATATGATCAATTAATCTTTAACAAACTAGAAAAGAATATCCATTGGAAAAAGACAGTCTCTTCAACAAATAGTGCTGGGAAAACTAAACAGAAACATGTAAAAGAATGAAAGTGGACCACTGACTTACATTTACAAAAAATTAAATTCAAAAGGGATGAAAGACCTAAATGTGAGACCTGTAACCATAAAAGTCCTTGAAGGGAACACAGGCAGTAATTTCTTTGACTTCAGCTTTAGCAATTTCTTTGTAGAAATGTCTCCTGAGGCACAAGAAACAGAAGAAAAATGTACTATTGGGACTACATCGAAATAAAAATCTTCTGCACAGTGAAGGAAACCATCAACCAAACTGAAATGCAACCTACAGAATATATGAAAATAAAAATTAAAATTGTTTTTGAAGAAAAAAAAGAGAAATGTTTGAAGACAATGACATATAGGAAGAAGGCCTTGCCAACTCCTTGATTTTTAAACCCCTCACATTTTTTTACATTTATATATTTTTGAGAGAGAGAAAGAGAGACAGAGCACGACCAGGGCAGGGGCAGAGATAGAAGGACACACAGAATTGAGGAAGGCTCTAGGCTCTGAGCAAGCTGTCAGCACAGAGCCCGACGTGGGGCTCAAAACCATGAACCATGATATCATGACCTGAGCTCAAGTCAGACACTTAATTGACTGAGCCACCCAGGTACCCCTCCTGGATTTTTGACTACTAGCCTCCAGAACTATGAGAAAAAGTTTTCTACAGTTTTAAATCTCTCAATTTGTGACAATTTGTTATGGCAGCTTAGGAAATACATACAACTTTTATAAAGTTCAGTTCCCTTCTCTGTAATGGTACTTACATTTAATTCAGTCATTTTGAGAATTAAAGGATACAGTGCATATGAAGTATGTATAGTGCTAATCAAATATTAGCTCTAATTATTGCTGGTTGGCACATTTGTAAATGAAATAATACCTCTGATTCAGATGAATTCATCCGTTGTAGTGAGGATCAAATGAGACTGAATGGGAAAATATATTTGGAGTGGTAATGCATCTTATCATCAAAGGTAATTTCCTGGATAAATTAATGATCCTTCTATCATGTGACAATGACTATGTTTATGTCAAAACTACATAGACTCGACATCTGGGGGGAGAGGGAAGATGGCGGCGTAGGAGGATGCTGGGCTCACCACGCGTCCTGCTGATCACTTAGATTCCACCTACACCTGCCTAAGTAACCCGAGAAAACCGCCAGAGGATTAGCAGAACGGAGTTGCTGGAGCCAAGCGCAGACGAGAGGCCCACGGAAGAGGGTAGGAAGGGCGGGGAGGCGGTGCGCACTCCACGGACTGGCGGGAGGGAGCCGGGGCGGAGGAGCGGCTCGCCGGCCAAGCAGAGCCCCCGAATCTGGCTTGCAAAAAGCGGAGGGGCCTGACGGACTGTGTTCCGACAGCAAGCGCGACTTAGCGGCTGGGAGGTCATAAGTTAACAGCTCTGCTCAGAAAGCGGGAAGGCTGGAGGACAAAGGGAAGGAGAGCTGCTGAGCCCCCTGACGACAGAGCTCAGTTTTGTGGGGAACAAAGGCGCTCGCCAGCGCCATCTCCCCCGCCCATCCCCCTGCCAAAATCCCAAAGAGAACCAGTTCCTGCCAGGGAACTTGCTCGCTCCGCGCAAACACCCAACTCTACGCTTCTGCGGAGCAAAACCTCTGGCAGCGGATCTGACTCCCTCCTGCTGCCACAGGGCCCCTCCTGAAGTGAATCACCTAAGGAGAAGCAAGCTAAGCCTGCCCCTCCTGCCCCTGTGCACCTTGCCTACCCACCCCAGCTAAGATGCCAGATCCCCAGCATCACAAGCCTGGCAGTATGAAAGCAGCCCAGACAGGCCACCCCACCCCACAGTGAATCCCGTCCCTAGGAGAGGGGAAGAGAAGGCACACACCAGTCTGACTGTGGACACAGCGGTGGGCTGGGAGCAGACATCAGGTCTGAGTGTGGCTCCGCCCACCAACTCCAGTTATACACCACAGCACAGGGGAAGTGCCATGCAGGTCCTCACCACGCCAGGGACTATCCAAAATGACCAAGCGGAAGAATTCCCCTCAGAAGAATCTCCAGGAAATAACAACAGCTAATGAGCTGATCAAAAAGGATTTAAATAATATAACAGAGAGTGAATTTAGAATAATAGTCATAAAAGTAATCGCTGGGCTTGAAAACAGTATAGCTGACAGAAGAGAATCTCGTGCTACAGAGATCAAGGGACTAAGGAACAGTCACGAGGAGCTGAAAAACGCTTTAAACGAAATGCATAACAAAATGGAAACCACCACGGCTCGGATTGAAGA
>NW_024413344.1:0-1261 GCF_014898765.1 Herpailurus yagouaroundi | reverse complement strand
CTTCCCTTTCTATTTCTTGGAATAGCTTGAGAAGGATAGGTATTATCTCTGCTTTAAACGTCTGGTAGAACTCCCCTGGGAAGCCATCTGGTCCTGGACTCTTATTTGTTGGGAGATTTTTGGTAACCGATTCAAT
Source organism: Herpailurus yagouaroundi (assembly GCF_014898765.1). Lineage (NCBI taxonomy): Eukaryota > Metazoa > Chordata > Mammalia > Carnivora > Felidae > Herpailurus > Herpailurus yagouaroundi. The sequence continues at coordinate 1,125 of NW_024413344.1, read as the reverse complement.
TTCTTCGCTGGTGATGGGTCTGTTCAAGCTTTCTATATCCTCCTGATTGAGTTTTGGAAGAGTGTGGGCGTTCAGGAATTTGTCCATTTCTTCCAGGTTGTCCAATTTGTTGGCATATAATTTTTCATAGTATTCCCTGATAATTGTTTGTATCTCTGAGGGATTGGTTGTAATAATTCCATTTTCATTCATGATTTTATCTATTTGGTTCATCTCCCTTTTCTTTTTGAGAAGCCTGGCTAGAGGTTTGTCAATTTTGTTTATTTTTTCAAAAAACCAACTCTTGGTTTCGTTGATCTGCTCTACAGGTTTTTTAGATTCTATATTGTTTATTTCTGCTCTGATCTTTATGATTTCTCTTCTTCTGCTGGGTTTAGGCTGCCTTTGCTGTTCTGCTTCTATTTCCTTTAGGTGTGCTGTTAGATTTTGTATTTGGGATTTTTCTTGTATCTTGAGATAGGCCTGGATTGCAACGTATTTTCCTCTCAGGACTGCCTTCGCTGCGTCCCAAAGCGTTTGGATTGTTGTATTTTCATTTTCGTTTGTTTCCATATATTTTTTAATTTCTTCTCGAATTGCCTGGTTGACCCACTCATTCGTTAGTAGTGTGTTCTTTAACCTCCATGCTTTTGGAGGTTTTCCAGACTTTTTTCTGTGGTTGACTTCAAGCTTCATAGCATTGTGGTCTGAAAGTATGCATGGTATGATTTCAATTCTTGTAAACTTATGAAGGGCTGTTTTGTGACCCAGTATATGATCTATCTTGGAGAATGTTCCATGTGCACTCGAGAAGAAAGTATATTCTGTTGCTTTAGGATGATGCAGAGTTCTAAATATATCTGTCAAGTCCATCTGATCCAATGTCTCATTCAGGGCCCTTGTTTCTTTATTGACTGTGTGTCTAGATGATCTATCCATTTCTGTAAGTGGGGTGTTAAAGTCCCCTGCAATTACCACATTCTTATCAATAAGGTTGCTTATGTTTATGAGTAATTGTTTTATATATTTGGGCGCTCCGGTATTCGGCGCATAGACATTTATAATGGTTAGCTCTTCCTGATGGATAGACGCTGTCACAATTATATAATGTCCTTCTTCATCTCTTGTTACAGCCTTTAATTTAAA
>NW_024413343.1:0-2374 GCF_014898765.1 Herpailurus yagouaroundi | reverse complement strand
AAAAAAAAAGATGAAAAGGATAGAAATGTGGGTGGCAACAGTGAGAGGTGGTAGAAAAGTAGGTGCCTTATTCCCCCCAAAGATAAGAGCTGAGAATAATAACTTTCACTGGAAGAATTTGAAAATTATTTTTCCTTTATAATACATCACATCAAATTCTCCTTTTTCTAAAGGAGAATATGAGAAATGTGCAGGAAAAAAAATGGGGGTAGAGTCAACGATGTATAGTCACCATGTATTTCCAAAAACCCACAATTGTGAAGAAATCCATAGGTAGAAAATTAGGAAGAAGCGTGTCATTAACAGAGCCTTTCAGTGTATCGAGTTTTCTAACTTTATAGCAGAGTAGAAAATTAAAGCAGAATGTGATTGTAAAAATGCCTTTTCAACCTTCAAAAACATGCCCTTCAGTGAAATTACTAGTAAAAACACGCTCAGTTGCATCATCCACTGTGAGGACACAGCTGCATCAACAATGCGTTTTTTTCTGTTTTGACAAAGCAAAAACAAAAACAAAAACAAAATTCTTGGGCAGGAGGTGGAAAGGGAGGGCAAGAAATTTTGTTGCATTTTTTTCCCTTTTAGGGATAGGTGAACTCAGAAAAATGAAATGACAGATACAACAAGTACAACATGCCCATTATTGTGGGATGCTGCCATAACCACTTTAGGAGATTACCATGCTATATAATTAAGCTTGTATTTCATGCTCGCCTGAAGTTAGCTCTCATGACCAGAATTATAAACAGGAATCAAAATTTCTTGATTTCTCTTTCCCTGTAAACATTGCTCCTTCTTTACCCTCTTTCTCCTCTAGAAGCTTTCTTTTACAGCATCATTAAGAAGAATATTTATTGGCACAAAAACAGACACATAGACCAATGGAATAGAATAGAAACCCCAGAACTAGACCCACAAACCTATGGCCAACTCATCTTTGACAAAGCAGGAAAGAACATCCAATGGAAAAAAGACAGTCTCTTTCACAAATGGTGCTGGGAGAACTGGACAGCAACATGCAGAAGGTTGAAAGTAGACCACTTTCTCACACCATTCACAAAAATAAACTCAAAATGGATAAAGGACCTGAATGTGAGACAGGAAACCATCAAAACCCTAGAGGAGAAAGCAGGAAAAGACCTCTCTGACCTCAGCCGTAGCAATCTCTTCCTCGACACATCCCCAAAGGCAAGGGAATTAAAAGCAAAAGTGAATTACTGGGACCTTATGAAGATAAAAAGCTTCTGCACGGCAAAGGAAACAACCAACAAAACGAAAAGGCAACCAACGGAATGGGAAAAGATATTTGCAAATGACATATCGGACAAAGGGCTAGTATCCAAAATCTATAAAGAGCTCACCAAACTCCACACCCGAAAAGCAAATAACCCAGTGAAGAAATGGGCAGAAAACATGAATAGACACTTCTCTAAAGAAGACATCCGGATGGCCAACAGGCACATGAAAAGATGTTCAGCGTCGCTCCTTATCAGGGAAATACAAATCAAAACCACACTCAGGTATCACCTCACGCCAGTCAGAGTGGCCAAAATGAACAAATCAGGAGACTATAGATGCTGGAGAGGATGTGGAGAAACGGGAACCCTCTTGCACTGTTGGTGGGAATGCAAATTGGTGCAGCCGCTCTGGAAAGCAGTGTGGAGGTTCCTCAGAAAATTAAAAATAGACCTACCCTATGACCCAGCAATAGCACTGCTAGGAATTTATCCAAGGGACACAGGAGTACTGATGCATAGGGGCACTTGTACCCCAATGTTCATAGCAGCACTCTCAACAATAGCCAAATTATGGAAAGAGCCTAAATGTCCATCAACTGATGAATGGATAAAGAAATTGTGGTTTATATACACTATGGAATACTACGTGGCAATGAGAAAAAATGAAATATGGCCTTTTGTAGCAACATGGATGGAACTGGAGAGTGTGATGCTAAGTGATAATAAGCCATACAGAGAAAGACAGATACCATATGGTTTCACTCTTATGTGGATCCTGAGAAACTTAACAGGAACCCATGGGGGAGGGGAAGGGGAAAAAAAAAAAAAAAGAGGTTAGAGTGGGAGAGAGCCAAAGCATAAGAGACTGTTAAAAACTGAGAACACACTGAGGGTTGATGGGGGGTTGGAGGGAGGAGAGGGTGGGTGATGTGTATTGAGGAGGGCACTTTTTGGGATGAGCACTGGGTGTTGTATGGAAACCAATTTGACAATAAATTTCATATTAAAAAAAAAAAAAAGAAGAAGAATATTTATGCAAGGCTTTACCCTGGGCAGGTGGATTCTCACTTGAGACTTGTGCCACATTATCCAACTCTAAGGAATGGAATTCAAAATGTAGCAAAAGCTGAGGTATA
>NW_024413342.1:0-12985 GCF_014898765.1 Herpailurus yagouaroundi | reverse complement strand
TTCCTTCAGTTTTTGTTTGTTTGGGAAGACCTTTATCTCTCCTTCTATTCTAAATGACAGGCTTGCTGGATAAAGGATTCTCGGCTGCATATTTTTTCTGTCTAGCACACTGAAAATCTCGTGCCAATTCTTTCTGGCCTGCCAAGTTTCAAAAGACAGATCAGTCACGAGTCTTATAGGTCTCCCTTTAAATGTGAGGGCACGTTTACCCCTTGATGCTTTCAGAATTTTCTCTTTATCCTTGTATTTTGCCAGTTTCACTTTGATATGTCATGCAGAAGATCGATTCAGGTTCCGTCTGAAGGGAGTTCTCTGTGCCTCTTGGATTTCAATGCCTTTTTCCTTCCCCAGTTCAGGGAAGTTCTCAGCTATTATTTCTTCAGGTACCCTTTCAGCACGTTTCCCTCTCTCTTCCTCCTCTGGGATACCAATTATGCGTATATTATTTCTTTTTAGTGTATCACTTAGTTCTCTAATTTTCCCCTCATACTCCTGGATTTTTTTATCTCTCTTTTTCTCAGCTTCCTCTTTTTCCATAACTTTATCTTCTAGTTCACCTATTCTCTCCTCTGCCTCTTCAATCCGAGCCGTGGTGGTTTCCATTTTGTTATGCATTTCGTTTAAAGCGTTTTTCAGCTCCTCGTGACTGTTCTTTAGTCCCTTGATCTCTGTAGCAAGAGATTCTCTGCTGTCAGCTATACTGTTTTCAAGCCCAGCGATTAGTTTTATGACTATTATTCTAAATTCACTTTCTGTTATATTATTTAAATCCTTTTGATCAGCTCATTAGTTGTTGTTATTTCCTGGAGATTCTTTTGAGGGGAATTCTTCCCCTTGGTCATTTTGGATAGTCCCTGGCGTGGTGAGGACCTGCAGGGCATTTCCCCTGTGCTGTGGTGTATAACTGGAGTTGGTGGGCGGAGCCGCAGTCAGACCTGATGTCTGCCCCCAGCCCACCGCTGGGGCCACAGTCAGACTGGTGGGTGCCTTCTCTTCCCCTCTCCTAGGGGCGGGATACACTGTGGGTTGGGGTGGCCTGTCTGGGCTACTTGCACACTGCCAGGCTTGTGATGCTGGGGATCTGGCGTCTTAGCTGGGGTGGGTAGGCAAGGTGCACAGGGGCAGGAGGGGCAGGCTTAGCTTGCTTCTCCTTAGGTGATCCACTTCAGGAGGGGCCCTGTGGCAGCAGGAGGGAGTCAGATCCGCTGCCGGAGGTTTGGCTCTGTAGAAGCGCAGAGTTGGGTGTTTGCGCGGAGCGAGCAAGTTCCCTGGCAGGAACTGGTTCTCTTTGGGATTTTGGCTGGGGGATGGGCGGGGGAGATGGCGCTGGCGAGCGCCTTTGTTCCCCACCAAACAGCTCTGTCGTCAGGGGGCTCAGCAGCTCTCCTTCCCTTTGTCCTCCAGCCTTCCCGCTTTCTGAGCAGAGCTGTTAACTTATGACCTCCCAGATGCTAAGTCGCGCTTGCTGTCGGAACACAGTCCGTCAGGCCCCTCCGCTTTTTGCAAGCCAGACTCGGGGGCTCTGCTTGGCCGGCGAGCCGCCACTCCACCCCGGCTCCCTCCCGCCAGTCCGTGGAGCACGCACCGCCTCGCCGCCCTTCCTACCCTCTTTTGTGGGCCTCTCGTCTGCGCTTGGCTCCGGCGACTCCGTTCTGCTAATCCTCTGGCGGTTTTCTGGGTTATTTAGGCAGGTGTAGGTGGAATCTAAGTGATCAGCAGGACGCGCGGTGAGCCCAGCGTCCTCCTACGCCACCATCTTCCCTCTCCTCCTAAACCACAATTTCTTTATCCATTCATCAGTTGAGGGTTGATGGGGGTGGGAGGGAGAGGAGGATGGGTGTTGGGTATTGAGGAGGGCACCTGTTGGGATGAGCACTGGGTGTTGTATGGAAACCAATTTGACAATAAATTGCAATAAATTTTTCAATAAATGTTTGTATATTAAAAAATATACAAAAAAATAAACTTGATGTATAAAACTAAAAAAAAGTATGCACAGATGTTTGTTTAAAGAAAAAGAAAAAACAAAGTGGTCCAGTTTCATTCTCCTGCACGTTGCTGTCCAGTTTTCTTAGCACCATTTGCTAAAGAGACTGTCTTTTTGCCACTTGATATTCTTTCCTGCTTTGTCAAATATTAGTTGGCCATACATTTGTGGGTCCAATTCTGGGTTCTCTATTCTATTCCATTTATCTATGTGTATGTTTTGTGCCAGTCTCAAAGATTACAGCTTTGTAGTACAGGCGAAAGTCCGGGATTGTGATGCCTTCTGCTTTGGTTTTCTTTTTCAACATTACTTTGGCTATTCGGGGTCTTTTATGGTTCCATACAAATTTTAGGATTGTTTGTTCTAGCTCTGAGAAGAATGCTGTTGCTATTTTGATTGGGATTGCATTGAATGTGTAGATTGCTTTGGGTCGTATTGATATGTTAACTATATTTGTTCTTCCAGTTCATGAGCATGGAATGTTTTCCCATTTCTTTGTGTCTTCTTCAATTTCTTTCATAAGCTGTTTATAGTTTTTAGCATACAGATATTTTACATCTTTGGTTAGGTTTATTCCTAGGTATTTTATGGTTGTTGGTGCAATTGTAAATGGGACCAATTCCTTGATTTCTCTTTCTGATGCTTCATTTTTGGTGTATAGAAATGCAGCCAATTTCTGTACATTGATTTTATATCCTGCAACTTTGCTGAATTCATGTACTAGTTCTAGAAGTTTTTGGGTGGAGTCTTTCAGGTTTTCCATGTAGAGTATCATGTCAGTTGCAAAGAGTAAAAGTTTGACTTCTTCTTTGCCAAGTTGGATGCCTTTTATTTCATTTTGTTGTCTGATTGCTGAGGCTAGGACTTCCAACACTATGTTAAACAACAGTGGTGAGAGTGGACATCCCTGTTGTGTTCCTCATCTCAGGGGGAGAGCTCTCAGTTTTTTCCCATTGAGGATGATATTAACTGTGGGCCTTTCATATATGGCTTTTAAGGTATGTTCCTTTTATCCTGACTTTCTTGAGGTTTTTTTTTTTTTTATTAAGGAAGGATGCTTTATTTTTTCAAATTACTTTTCTGCATCTATTGACAGGATAGTATGGTTCTTATCCTTTCTTCTATTAGTGTGATGTATCACATTGATTGATTTTTGAATATTGAACCAGCTCTGCAGCCCAGGAATGAATCCCACTTGATTATGGTGAATAATTCTTTTAGCATACTGTTGAATTTGATTTGCTAGTATCTTAATGAGAATTTTTGCATCCATGTTCATCAGGGATATTGGGCTGTGATTCTCCTTTTTAGTGGGGTATCTGTCTGGTTTGGGAATCAAGTTAATGCTGGCCTCATAGAATGAGTCTGGAAGCTTTCCTTCTGTTTCTATTTTTTGGCACAGCTTAAGAAGAATAGGTATTAACTCTGCTTTAAATGCCTGGTAGAATTCCCCTGGGAAGCCATCTGGCCCATGACTCCTATTTGTTGGTAGATTTTTGATGACTGATTCAATTTCTTCACTGGTTTATGGGTCTGTTCAAATTTTCTATTTCTTCCCAGTTGAGTTTTGGTAGTGTGGGTGTCTAGGAATTTGTCCATGCCAGATTGTCCAGTTTGTTGACATATAATTTTTCACAGTATTCTCTAATAATTTTTTGCATTTCTGTAATGTTAATTGTGGTCTCTCCTCTTTCATTCATGATTTTATCTATTTGGGTCCTCTTTTCTTTTTGAGAAGTCTGGTTAGAGGAGTATCAATTTTGTTTATTCCTTTAAAACCACCAGCTCTTAGATTCATTGATCTGTTCTACTGGTTTTTTTGGATTCAATATTGTTTATTTCTGCTCTAATCTTTATGATTTCTATTCTTCTGCTGGCTTTGGGGTTTCTTTGCTGCTGTTTCTAGTTCCTTTAGGTGTGAGGTTATATTCTGTATTTGGGATTTTTCTTACTTCTTGAGATAGTCCTGGATTGCAATGTATTTTCCTCTTAGGACTGCCTTTGCTGTATCCCAGAATGTTTGGACTGTCATGTTTTCACTTTCATTTGCTTCCATATATTTTTTTTAATTTATTCTTTACTTTCCTGGTTGACCCATTCATTCTTTGGTAGGATGTGCTTTAACCTCCATGTATTTGAAGGCCTTCCAATGTTTTTTCTTGTGGTTGATTTCAAGTTTCATAGCATTGTGATCTGAAAATATGCATGGTATGATCTCAATCTTTTTATATTTGTTGAGGGATGTTTTGTGACCCAGTATGTGATCTGTTCTGGAGAATGTTCCATGTGCACCTGAGAAGAATGTGTATTCTGCTTTCGGATGAAAAGTTCTGAATATAACTGTCAAGTCCATTTGGTCCAGTGTATCATTCAAGGCCATTGTTTCCTTATTGATTTTCTGCCTAGATGATCTGTCCATTGCTATATGTGGAGTATTAAAGTCAACTACATTTACTATTATTATCAATAAGTTTGCTTATGTTTATGATTAATTGATTTATATATTTGGGTGTTTACCAAGTTGGGGGCATAAACATTTACAATTGACATGTCTCCGAAGGCAAGGGAAATAAAAGCAAAAATGAACTGTTGGGACCTCATCAAGATAAAAATCTGCACAGCAAAGGAAACAATCAACAAAACTTAAAAGCAGCTGTCAGAATGAGAGAAGATATTTGCAAATGACATATCAGATAAAGGGTTAGTATCTAAAATCTATAAAGAATTTAACAAAGTCAACACCCAAAAAAACAAATAATCCAGTAAAGAAATGGGCAGAAGACATGAATAGAACGTTTCCAAAGAAGACATCCAGGTGGCTAACAAACACATGAAAAGATGCTCAACATCACTCATCATCAAAGAAATACAAATCAAAACCACACTGAGATACCACCTCATACCAGCAGAGTGGCTAAAATTGACAACTCAAGAAACAACAGAGGTTGGCAAGGATGTGGAGAAAGGGGACCTCTCTTGCACTGTTGTTGAGAATACAAACTGGTGCAGCCACTCTGGAAAACAGTGTAGAAGTTCCTCAAAAACTTAAAAATAAAATTACCCTATGACCCAGCAATAGCACTGATAGGAATTTATTCAAAGGATACAGGAATGCTGATTCATAGAGGCACATATACCCCAGTGTTTATATCAGTGCTATCAACATTAGCCAAATTATGGAAAGAGGCCAAATGCCCATCAACTGATGAATGGATAAAAATGGTGTGGTATATATGTACAATGGAATACTACTTGGTGATGAAAAAGAGTGAAATCTGGGGCGCCTGGGTGGCACAGTCGGTTAAGCATCCGACTTCAGCCAGGTCACGATCTCACAGTCCGTGAGTTCGAGCCCCGCGTCGGGCTCTGGGCTGATGGCTCAGAGCCTGGAGCCTGTTTCCAATTCTGTGTCTCCCTCTCTCTCTGCCCCTCGCCTGTTCATGCTCTGTCTCTCTCTGTCCCAAAAATAAATAAACGTTGAAAAAAAATTAAAAAAAAAAAAAGAAAAAGAGTGAAATCTTGCCATTTGCAACAACGTGGATGGAACTGGAGGGTATTATACTAAGTGAAATAAGTCAATTGGAGAAAGACAGATTTCATATGTTTTCACTCATATGTGGAATTTGAGAAACTTAACAGAAGACCATAGGGGAATGGAAGGAAAAATAAGTTACAGAGATGAAAGCTAACCATTAGAGACCCTTTTTTTTTTAATGTTTATTTTTGAGAAAGAGAAAGAGACAGAGCACAAGCAGGGAAGAGGCAGGGAGGGGGGGACACAGAATCTGAAGCAGGCTCCAGGCTCTGAGCTGTCAACATAGAGCCCTACACGGGGCTCAAACCCACGAACTGTGAGATCATGACCTGAGCTGAAGTCAGATGCTGAACCCACTGAGCCACTCAGGCACCCCACCATTAGAGACTTTTAAATGCAGAGAACAAACTGAGGGTTTGATGGGAGTAGGGGGTGTGGGGAGGGCACAGAAAATGGGAGATGGGCATTGAGAAGTGCATTTGTTGGGATGAGCACTGGGTATTATATATAAGGGATGAATCATGGGAATCTACTCCCAAAGCCAAGCCTATAGTATATACACTGTATGTTAGCCAACTTGACAATAAATTATTAAAATAATAAAATAAAATATCTCTGGAAGGAGCTCTCCAAAAATTGGGAGGGTGGCAGGTTCAGAGGTGAAGGTACCCAAACATTCTCCCATAGTCACAAAGTAGCACCGGAACCACAGAATAATGCCTGTCTTATAAACCTGATGTCTACAGAACAGACTGAGGCCTCAGCGACACTCAAGGTCAACATGGATTCCCTCTTTTTGGGTCAAGTATTCAAACTCACATTGACATAAGGATTTTCATCCTTACAGAAAGATGGCTTTTATCCTAAACATCTGTCCCATAACACACTAAGGCCTTCGGACTATGGGACTGCACAGAGAAAAATCTCAGTAGTAATGTGGGTTTTTGGAAGGCCATTTGTGTGGCCTCTAGGGGGCTTTGCTTCTACTTATTTGGTTCCAGAGTCCTGAGCCTTTGGGCATGCATTTGAAACAAAGGTACTTTCAGGGGAACTACTCCTACGCCTACTTCCTCAGACTAACACTACTAGTGTTAGTGTTAAGCTCCTCTAATTCTAGGGTATGGTAACTTGCATGGGCTCGTTCCTCATAGTCTAAATGACTCTTTGCCTAGCAAAGAGGAATTTGGTCAACTTATTCCATTTAATGTATGTAGAATTGATATGAGCTCTCTGGTATACTGGACTAATACTAACGATACCTAAAAATTATGGAGGACTTATTGTTTGCTAGGAACTGTGTTAAGAGCCTTGCATGATTTTTCTCATTTAATCCTTCAAGTATATATGGTATGCACAATTATTATTCACATTTTACATATGAGAATCCAGAGACACTGAGATTAAATAACTTCCTCCAAATTCATACCACGTGGTAAGAGGTAGAGCTCTGGCTCCAAAACCCACGCTCTTAATAGCTACAGTTGACTCCTGAGCAATGCAGGTGTTAGGGGCACTGACCCACACACAGTAGAAATTCCATGTATAACTTTTGACTCTCCAAAAACTTAACTAGTAACAGCCCACTGTTGACCAGAAGCCTGACCGATAACATAAAGTCAAGTGACATGTATTTTGTATGTTATATGTATTATATACTGTATTCTTACAATAAAATAAGCTAGGGAAAAGAAAATGTACTATATGGGAAAAAATCTGCCTATAAGTGGACCCATGCAGTTTAAACCCATATTGTTCAGGGGTCAACTGTACACTCATACAAGCTGCTTCCTCAGATGCAGTGTTTGTAGGTCATCTCACCATATGGAGTGCATCTCCCTTTCAGAAGATGCAGGAAATAGTAAAGGACAAAGACTGAATAATTCAGATAAAAGTCATTAGATTTAGAAGTTCAATTCTTACTGTAGTGAGACAGAACTATATTTTGGAAGGTATAAAAACTGGAGGTAGCCGTAAGTATCAAGCAAAATAACTAGAGAATGATATGTTGGAGGTAGGTATAGGTAAAGGGATGCCCATTGAGGTGTATACCTTAACCTACAAGTACACTACAAGGCACACTCTGGAAGGCAAGGTTATTTTACTCCCTACCTGGACCTAGAGAGAGAGTGTCATGCCAAGGCATGGTCAGCAATGGGACAGGGATACCTGAAAGGCCCTAGTACTGGAAGCCTCCTATGCATAAAACTATGGCAGAACCCCAATTCCAGCCAAGCTAAGAGTCAAGTCTAGAGGAGTTAAGAAAGGGAAGAAGGAGCAAACAAGTGCTATAGCTCCAAGTTGGTCAGCAGGTAGGATCCAAAACCCAGAAAGCCAAAGTCCTTAAGAGCGACACCAGCAAACAAATTGAATGTTGTTCCAAGATAGAAGCTGTTTAGTCTTTTTGCATTTGCAGCCCACCTTTTGAATCAAGCCCTTGTATCGCTTCTCGGCCTTTTGGCTAAGATCAAGTGTTGAATCAAGCCCTTGAAGCCAGGACATGTGAACTATAGTTAGAAGTCAATAAGCCCACTCTTGAGTGTGGAAAGATACACCAGTGTTTTCTCATGACTAGATATAGTATAATTCCCAGTGCTATGTCACACAATTCATTCCCACATATCTACTATGATTTTAGTCATTTTTACATCAAAGAAAAAAATCAACTCAGTACTTTTTAATTTTATATCAGGCAGGAGATCAGCCACCATATCGTCAACACTGGTCTTGATTTTGAGTAGATTAATCTTTCACAAGAATGACAAAAGTGCAATTTTGAGAATCGATAAAGAAGAGCTGGTATATCTGTACAATGGAACATTAGTCATAAAAAGAGTGAGATCTTGCCATTTATGACAACATAGATGGACCTAGTGGGTATTATGCTAAGTGAAATAAGTCCGACAGGGAAAGACAAATACTATATGATTTCACTCATGTGTGGAATCTAAAAACAAATGAACAACAAGAAACGCAGAAACAGACCCATAAATACAGAGAACAAACTGATGGCTGCCAGAGGGGAGGGGGGCTAGGAGATGGGCAAAATGGGTGAAGGGGAATGGGAGATACAGACTTCCAGTTATGGAATAAATAAGTCACAGGAATGAAAGGTACAGCATAATTTATATAGTCATTGGTATTGTAATAGCATTGTGTGGTGACAGATGGTAACAACACTTGTGGTGATCATAGAATAATGTATAGAAAATTGTTTAATCACTATGTTGTACATCTGAAACTAATGTAAATTGTGTGTCAACTATACTTCACTTTAGAAAAGTGTAATTTTGATTTTGTCAAAATTGAGTTAACAATATTAAGAAGTTGAGTAATAGACACAGAAGAAAAATAAAATTTCTCCCCAAACATAATTTTGAGACAACAAAGGCATTAAGGTAGAAATCAGAGGTAGATTTGTGAGAAATAAATTTTGTTGCAAAACATAATATGAATATAAATGTAACCCGATGGAGGATCAGAGTTGAGGGCCTTGAAAGAGCTTTGGCAAAGTACAGGTTACACATTATTTAACTCAGAGCAAGCATTTGGAAGCAAGTGAAGAAACACCTTTTCTCAAACTACATCTTGGCAAAAAATAGAGTCTAGCCTCCTCCCTAGTTGCTTTCTTACTTGGATCTGATCATCACAACCATCCAGAAAGCTCAAGAATCAGACCAAAAAGTTGAAAATGTGCTTTGGAACTAAATGATGCCAAATAACAGATTCTGATGATTTTACCAAATGTTTCTTTCACCATCTCTTCCTTGTCTTTCTTCTTTCTCCAGCCTTCTCTGCTTCAACCCTTGACTTTTTCGTTCTGAATCTTGGAGTAGTTAAATTGTATTTCAAATTGCTTTTGGCTTCCTGGAGTGACTGCTTTTAAAAGACATTTTTTCTTTCCAAACACATTTAGTCCAAAAATATTTTTAGAAATAAAGTGGATTAAATATTGGGGGGGAAAAAGTCCAACAGTGTTCTGACCTTCTTTGCTCCATTTAAGGATTAATACTTGATAAGCACTTTGTGTTTCTCTTACTGAGTCTGGACTTGTCCATACCAGAGCCCTGTTCTTTTCATTTCTTACTAGACTTTGAGCATCTTGAAGGGGAAGCCTATATCTTATTCATATCCATTGTGTCAGCCCCTAAAGCAGCAGTGAATGCTTAGCAAAGTATTGTTAAGTAAATACTAACATAGTCCTACTCCATCACAATATTTCTGTTTTTGAAATGGTCAACTAATGAACTTTAATTAATTTTAAATTTGTTTAACTTTGGTTTTACTACTGTGCTAAGGACTCTGCTGTCCTGAAGCCCATAGGCAGTAAGGGTAGTCAAATAGGTGATCTATTGCAGTGTGGTAAGATAACTGCTGCAATGATGAGAGCATGTAGGAACAGAACCTTAGTAGTCAAACAATGTCAGAAAATGTAGATGATATTTTCTGTGACTCCTAAAGAATGAGTAGCATTGTTTAGTCAGGCAAAATGAAAGATAGGTAAGCAGAGAGAGCAGCATGAGTAAATACACAAATGCAGGGAAAGAGTGAAAGCTTTAGGAAATGGCCTGTCCTGTGAGATGACAGGTGAGTAGAACATGGGATAGAGAGATGAGGCTGGAAAGGTAGTCAAGGATTAGATAATGCAACACATTATATGACATCTTGAGGAGATTCAACTTTATTATGTGTGCAATAGAAAGTGACATCAATTTGTAACACTATTCTAGTGGCACAAGAGAAGATACACTGGAGAGAGCTGGGCCGATCACAGACAACAGAGTAGGAAGCTATTGTAGTAATTCAGGTAAAAAAAAAATGGTGATTTGAACATAAGTGGTAGCAATTAATATGGAAATGAAGAAATGGACTCAAGAGAGAGACTTAGTACTTCATCTGACAATAGCAGAATACACATTCTTCTCATACACATGAAATATTCACCAAAATAGGGCACATTCTGGGCCATAAAACATACTTTAACAAATTTTGAAAAGTATAAATCATACAATGTTTGTTCTCAGACCACAGTGGAATTAAACTAGAAATCAATAATAGGTAACTGGAAAATCCCCAAATGTGTCGAGATTAAACCACACATTTCAGTGGTGCCTGGGTGGCTCAGTTGGTTGTATCCGACTTCAGCACAGGTCATGATCTCGTGGTCCATGAGTTCGAGCCCTACATCAGGCTCCACGAGGACAGTGCAGAGCCTGCTTGGGATACTCTCTTTCTCCTTTTCTCTCTCTGTCCCTCCCCCACTTGCACACTCTCTCTCACAAAGTATAAATAAATAAACTTTAAAAACACACACTTCAAAATAACACAAGTCAAAGAACAAATCTCCAGGGAAATTAAATATTTTGAAATAAATGAAAATACAACTTATCAAAATTTGTGGGATGCAGTGAAAGCAATGCTTAAAGGTAAATTTATAGCAATGAATGCATATTTTAGAAAGGAATAAATAGGTGGTGGGGTTAAGGAGTGCACTTGTGATGAGCAGAGTGATATATGGAAGTGTTGAATTCTATATTGTACACCTGAAACTAATATAACACTGTTAACTAACAGGAGTTAAAATAAAAACTAAAAAATGATCTAAAATCAATGGTTCCATTTTAGGAAACTAGAAAAAGAAGAGCAAATAAAATCCATAGTAAGCAGAAGAAAAGAAATAATAAAAATTAGAGCAGAAATGAATAAAACTGAGAGGAATAAATCACTAGAGAAGATCTATGAAATCAAAAGCTGGTTCTTTGAAGAGATACTTAGAAGGGTGAACAGTTGGATGTGGAAGGGTGATGGAGATAAAGATACATGGATAAGTTTCAAATGATGATGCCAATAACTAAAGTAGTGAATGCATGTATTCCAAAGACCAGTTATAGCAAGTATTGACCAGGATGTGGAGCTACTGGAATAATCATATGCTGCTGTTGGAAATGTAAAACAGTATACCACTTTGTAAAATACTTAAGCAGTTTCTTTAAAAGTTAAAGATGTACCTACTATATAACCCAGTCATACTACCCCTACCTGTTTACTTGAGTAATGAAAGCATATGTCCAAAGACTTGTGACAGATGTTCATAGTAATTTTATTTGTAACAGACCAAAACTGGAAACAGCCTAAATGTCCATCAACAAATAAATGAATAAACAAATTGTGGCATACCAATACAATAGATTACTGTTGCAATGAAAATGAACTAAGAGGGGTGCCTTGGTGACTCAGTCAGTTGAACATCCAGATCTTGGTTTCAGCTCAGGTCATAATTTTATGGTTCATGAGTTCAAGCCCCACATCAGGCTCTGCACTGACAGTGAGGAGCCTGCTTGGGTTTCTCTCTCTCCTTCCCTCTGTACCCCTCCCATGAGCTTTCCCTCTATCAAAATATTAAACTTTTTTTTTTAAAGAGTGAGAACCTACTAGATCAGAATCTATCTTTTTTTTAATGTTTATTTATTTTTGAGAGAGCGAGAACAGGGGAGGGGCAGAGAGGGGGGAACAGATGATCTGAAGCAGGGTCTGTGCTGACAGCAGAGAGCTTAATGTGGGGTTCAAACCCACAAACCATGAGATCATAACCCAAGCCAAAGTTGGACACTTAACCAACTGAGCCACCTAGATGCCCTTCAAAATAAAGTTTAAAAGATATTTTTTAAACTAATAATTGCTACAGCATGAATGAATCTCAAAATAATTATGCTGAGTGAAAGAAATCATACCCAAAAGAGTACATGTTATATGATTTCACTTATATAGAATGCAAACTAGTCTACAGTGACAGAAAGCAGATCAGTGGCTGTCCACTGATTGAGGTATGGGGAAAAGTGAGAGGGAAAGATTACATAGGGGAATGAAGAAACTTTGGGGAGTGATAGATATATTCACTATTTTAAATGTGGTGATGGTTTTATAGGTGTGTTCACATGTGAAAACTTTTTTTTTTATTTTTTTAACGTTTATTTATTTTTGAGACAGAGAGAGAGCATGAACGGGGGAGGGTCAGAGAGAGGGAGTCACAGGATCTGAAACAGGCTCCAGGCTCTGAGCTGTCAGCACAGAGCCCGACGCGGGACTCGAACTCACGGACCACGAGATCATGACCTGAGCCAAAGTCGGCCGCTTAACTGACTGAGCCACCCAGGCGTCCCCATATGTGAAAACTTAAATGAGATTGCACACTTAAATATGTGCAGTTAATTGTCAGTTGTACCTCAATGAAGCTATTTTTAAAATGGTTGGGTTTATAAAAATGTACATATTTAAAAAAAACAGAATCTCACAGGTTGGTACTTCTTTTTTTTTTATTTTTCTTATATGTTAAGTTTTTTTTTTATATATATGAAATTTATTGTCAAATTGGTTTCCATACAACACCCAGTGCTCATCCCAAAAGGTGCTCTCCTCAAAACCCATCACCCACCCTCTCCTCCCTCCCACCCCCCATCAACCCTTAG
>NW_024413341.1:0-1816 GCF_014898765.1 Herpailurus yagouaroundi | reverse complement strand
CTTTATATC
The DNA here is from genome assembly GCF_014898765.1 of Herpailurus yagouaroundi. Lineage (NCBI taxonomy): Eukaryota > Metazoa > Chordata > Mammalia > Carnivora > Felidae > Herpailurus > Herpailurus yagouaroundi. The sequence goes on along the minus strand of NW_024413341.1, from coordinate 1,807 downwards.
TTCTTCAATTTCCTTCATAAGCTTTCTATAGTTTTCAGCATACAGATCTTTTACATCTTTGGTTAGATTTATTCCTAGGTATTTTATGCTTCTTGGTGCAATTGTGAATGGGATCAGTTTCTTTATTTGTCTTTATGTTGCTTCATTATTAGTATATAAGAATGCAAGTGATTTCTGTACATTGATTTTGTATCCTGCAACTTTGCTAAATTCACGTATCAGGTCTAGCAGACTTTTGGGAGAGTCTTATCGGATTTTCCATGTATAATATCATGTCATCTGCAAAAAGTGAAAGCTTGACTTCATCTTTGCCAATTTTGATGCCTTTGATTTCCTGTTGTCTGACTGCTGATGCTAGAACTTCCAAAGCTATGTTAGACAACAGCGGTGAGAGTGGACATCCCTGTCGTGTTCCTGATCTCAGGGAAAAAGCTCTCAGTTTTTCCCCATTGAAGATGATGTTAGCTGTGGGCTTTTCATAAATGGCTTTTATGATCTTTAAGTATGTTCTTTCTATCCCGACTTTCTCGAGGGCTTTTATTAAGAAATGTTGCTGAATTTTGTCAAAGACCTTTTCTGCATCGATTGACAGGATCCTATGGTTCGTCTCTCTTCTTTTATTAATGTGATGTATGATGTTGATTGATTTGCAAATGTGGAACCAGCCCTGCAACCCAGGAATGAATCCCACTTGATCATGGTGAATAATTCTTTTTATATGCTGTTGAATTCGATTTGCTAGTATCTTATTGAGAATTTTTGCATCCATATTCATTGAGGATATTGGCCTGTAGTTATCTTTTTTTATTGGGTCTCTATCTGGTTTAAGAATCAAAGTAATCCTGGCTTCCTAGAATGAGTCTGGAAGTTTTCCTTCCCTTTCTATTTTTTGGAATAGCTTGAGAAGGATAGGTATTATCTCTGCTTTAAATGTCTGGTAGAACTCCCCTGGGAAGCCATCTGGTCCTGGACTCTTATTTGTTGGGAGATTTTTGATGATTGATTCAATTTCTTCGCTGGTTATGGGTCTGTTAAAGCTTTCTATTTCCTCCTGATTGAGTTTTGGAAGAGTGTGGGTGTTTAGGAATTTGTCCATTTCTTCCAGGTTGTGCAGTTTGTTGGCATATAATTTTTCGTAGTATTCCCTGATAATTGCTTATATCTCTGAGGGATTGGTTGTAATAATTCCATTTTCATTCATGATTTTATCTATTTGGGTCATCTCCCTTTTCTTTTTGAGAAGCCTGGCTAGAGGTTTATCAATTTTGTTTATTTTTTCAAAAAGCCAAATCTTGGTTTCATTGATATACTCTACAGGTTTTTTTAGATTCTATATTGTTTATTTATGCTTTGATCTTTATTATTTCTCTTCTTCTGCTGGGTTTGGGGTGTCTTTGCTGTTCTGCTTCTATTTCCTTTAGGTGTGCTGTTAGATTTTGTATTTGGGATTTTTCTTGTTTCTTGAGATAGGCCTGGATGGCAATGTATTTTCGTGTCAGGACTGCCTTTGCTGCCTCCCAAAGCGTTTGGATTGTTGTATTTTCATTTTCGTTTGTTTCCATATATTTTTTAATTTCTTCTCTAATTGCCTGGTTGACCCACTCATTCGTTAGTAGGGTGTTCTTTAACCTCCATGCTTTTGGAGGTTTTCCAGACTTTTTTCTGTGGTTGATTTCAAGCTTCATAGCATTGTGGTCTGAAAGTATGCATGGTATGATTTCAATTCTTGTAAACTTATGAAGGGCTGTTTTGTGACCCAGTATATGATCTATCTTGGAGAATGTTCCATGTGCACTCGAGAAGAAAG
>NW_024413340.1:0-2397 GCF_014898765.1 Herpailurus yagouaroundi | reverse complement strand
TCCAGAGTGGCTACACCAATTTGCATTCCCACCAACAGTGCAAGAGGGTTCCCTTTTCTTCACATCCTCTCCAGCATCTAAAGTCTCCTGATTTGTTCATTTTGGCCACTCTGACTGGCGTGAGGTGGTATCTGAGTGTGCTTTCGATTTGTATTTCCCTGATGAAGGGCAGCGTTGAGCATCTTTTCATGTGCCTGTTGACCATCCAGATGTCTTCTTTAGAGAAGTGTCTATTCATGTTTTCTGTTCATTTCTTTACTGGGTTATTTGTTTTCCGGGTGTGGAGTTTGGTGAGCTCTTTATAGATTTTGGATACTAGCCCTTTGTCCGATATGTCATTTGCAAATATCTTTTCCCATTCCGTTGGTTGCCTTTTAGTTTTGTTGGTTGTTTCCTTTGCTGTGCAGAAGCTTTTTATCTTCATAAGGTCCCAGTAGTTCATTTTTGCTTCTAATTCCCTTGCCTTTGGGGATGTGTCAAGTAAGAAATTGCTACGGTTGAGATCAAAGAGGTCTTTTCCTGCTTTCTCCTCTAGGGTTTGGATGGTTTCCTGTCTCACATTCAGGTCCTTTATCCATTTTGAGTATATTTTTGTGAATAGTGTAAGAAAGTGGTCTAGTTTCAATCTTCTGCATGTTGCTGCCCAGTTCTCTCGGCACCATTTGTTAAAGAGACTGTCTTTTTTCCATTGGATGTTCTTTCCTGCTTTGTCAAAGATTAGTTGGCCATACATTTGTGGGTCTAGTTCTGGGGTTTCTATTCTATTCCATTGGTCTCTGTGTCTGTTTTTGTGCCAATACCATGCTGTCTTGATGATTACAGCTTTGTAGTAGGGGCTAATATCTGGGATTGTGATGCCTCCTGCTTTGGTCTTCTTCAAAATTACTTTGGCTATTCGGGGCCTTTTGTGGTTCCATATGAATTTTAGGATTCCTTGTTCTCGTTTCGAGAAGAATGCTGGTGCCATTTTGATTGGGATTGCATTGAATGTGTAGATAGCTTTGGGTAGTTTTGACATTTTGACAATATTTATTCTTCCAATCCATGAGCACGGAATGCTTTACCATTTCTTTGTCTTCTTCAATTTCCTTCATAAGCTTTCTATAGTTTTCAGCATACAGATCTTTTACATCTTTGGTTAGATTTATCCCTAGGTATTTTATGCTTCTTGGTGCAATTGTGAATGGGATCAATTTCTTTTTTGTCTTTCTGTTGCTTCATTGTTAGTGTATAAGAATGCAACTGATTTCTGTACATTGATTTTGTATCCTGCAACTTTGCTGAATTCATGTATCAGTTCTAGCAGACTTTTGGTGGAGTCTATCGGATTTTCCATGCATAATATCATGTCATCTGCAAAAAGAGACAGCTTGACTTCATCTTTCCCAATTTTGATGCCTTTGATTTCCTTTTGTTGTCTGATTGCTGATGCTAGAACTTCCGGCACTATGTTAAACAACAGCGGTGAGAGTGGGCATCCCTGTCATTTTCCTGATCTCAGGGAAAAAGCTCTCAGTTTTTCCCCATTGAGGATGATGTTAGCTGTGGGCTTTTCATAAATGGCTTTGATGATATTTAAGTGTTTTCCTTCTATCCCGACTTTCTTGAGGGTTTTTATTAAGAAAGGATGCTGAATTTTGTCAAATGCCTTTTCTGCATCGATTGACAGGATCATATGGTTCTTCCCTTTTCTTTTATTAATGTGATGTATCATGTTGATTGATTTGCAAATGTTGAACCAGCCCTGCATCCCAGGAATTAATCCCACTTGATCATGGTGAATCATTCTTTTTATATGCTGTTGAATTCGATTTGCTAGTATCTTATTGAGAATTTTTGCATCCATATTCATCAGGGATATTGGCCTATAGTTCTCTTTTTTTTACTGGGTCTCTGTCTGGTTTAGGAATCAAAGTAATACTGGCTTCATAGAATGAGTCTGGAAGTTTTCCTTCCCTTTCTTTTTTTTGGAATAGCTTGAGAAGGATCGGTATTATCTCTGCTTTAAATGTCTGGTAGAACTCCCCTGGGAAGCCATCTGGTCCTCGACTCTTATTTGTTGGGAGATTTTTGATGACCGATTCAATTTCTTCGCTGGTTATGGGTCTGTTCATGATTTCTATTTCCTCCTGATTGAGTTTTGGAGGCGTGTGGGTGTTTAGGAATTTGTCCATTTCTTCCAGGTTGTCCAGTTTGTTGGCATATAATTTTTTCCAGTATTCCCTGATAATTGCTTGTATCTCTGAGGGATTGGTTGTAATAATTCCATTTCATTCATGATTTTATATATTTGGGTCATCTCCCTTTTCTTTTCGAGAAGCCTGGCTAGAGGTTTATCAGTTTTGTTTATTTTTTTCAAAAAACCAACTCTTGGTTTCGTTGATCTGCTCTACAGTT
>NW_024413339.1:0-3199 GCF_014898765.1 Herpailurus yagouaroundi | reverse complement strand
GCAGCTGCAGCCGGGCCTGGGAAACAACATGGGGAGCTTCCAGCTTCGATGCCGACTCAGTCTACACCGCTTCTGGACCTCAGACGAGTGATGTTGTCAGACGTTGGAATGGGGTCTCCATGGGGAGAGAGCCTTAGCTAGGGTTAGGGTTCGGGCCAGGGACGTCGCCAGGGCCGAAGCGACTCCCGTCTCGGGATCTCCCTTGAGGGCTGAAGTGAGGGCCCATGCCAGAAGGCGGCTCAATTGCAGGGTTAGGGTTCGAGGGAGGCTTAGGTTTCGGTGGAGATTCCCGGTTCGGGGTAGGGTTAGGGTTAGGGTTAGCTCCCAGGAGGCTTCAGGCGCTGAACCCTCCGCAGGGAAGTAGTCTCCGCCAAGGTCTGAGTTGAGGGCACAAGGGACAGTGCCGGTCAGGATCCATCTTTGGCTGCCAAGGCCATACACGTCGATTCCCCCTGGTCGAGGTGGCCTCCGGAATCCTCTCGGACAGCTGCAGGCTGGCTTGGGAAACGACTTGGGGGGCTTCCAGCTTCCATGCCTTGTCAGCCTGCCCGGCATCTGGGCTCCAGTCGAGTGATGTTGTGAGACGTTGCAATTGGTTCCCATGGGGAGAGAGCCTTAGCTAGGGTTAGTGTTCGGGCAACGGACGTCGCCAGGGCCGAAGCGACTCCGGTCTCGTGATCTCCCTCGAGGGCTGAAGTGAGGGCCCGTGCCAGAAGGCTGCTCAATTGCAGGGTTAGGGTTCGAGGGAGGCTTAGGTTTCGGTGGAGGGTCCCAGTATGGGGTAGGGTTAGTGTTAGGGTTAGCAGCGAATAGGCTCCAGGCGCCGAACCCACAGCAGGGCAGTGGTCTCCGCGAAGGGCTGAGTTGAGGGCCCAAGGGACGGTGCAGGTCAGGATCCATCTTTGCCTGCCAAGGCCATACACGTTGATATATCCTGGTCGAGGAGGCCTCAGGAATCCTCACGGTCAGCTGCAGCCGGGCCTGGGAAACGACATGGGGAGCTTCCAGCTTCCATGCCGAGTCAGTCTACATAGCTTCAGGACCTCAGACGAGTGATGTTGTCAGAGGTTGGAATTGGGTCCCCATCGGGAGAGAGCCTTAACTATGGTTAGGTTTCGGGCCCGGGACGTCGCTAGGGCCGAAGCGACTCCAGTCTCGTGATCTCCCTTGAGGGCTGAAGTGAGGGCCCATGCCAGAAGGCGGCTCAATTGCAGGGTTAGGGTTCGAGGGAGGCTTAGGTTTCGGTGGAGGTTCCAGGTTCCGGGTAGGGTTAGGGTTAGGGTTAGCTCCCAGGGGGTTCCAGGCGCCGAACTATCAGCAGGGCAGCGGTCTCCATCAAGGTCTGAGTCGAGGGCACTGGAGACGGTGCTGGTCAGGATCCATCTTGGGCTGCCAAGGCCATACACGTCGATCGCCCCTGGTCGAGGACGCCTCTGGAATCCTCTCGGAAAGCTGCAGGCTTTCCTGGGAAAGGACATGGGGAGCTTCCAGCTTCCATGCCGAGTCAGCCTGCCCCGGATCTGGACTCCAGTTGCGTGATGTTGTCAGACGTTAGAATTGGGTCCCATGGGGAGACAGCCTTAGCTAGGGTTATGGTTCGGGTAGGGACTTCGCCAGGCCCGAAGCGACTCCGGTCTCGTGATCTCCCTCGAGGGCTGAAGTGAGGGCCCGTGCCAGAAGGCGGCTCAATTGCAGGGTTAGGTATCGAGGCAGGCTTAGGTTTCCGTGGAGGGTCCCGGTTTGGGGTAGGGTTAGGGTTAGGGTTAGCTCCCAGGAGGCTCCAGGCGCCGAACCCTCAGCAGGGCAGTAGTCTCCACTAAGGTCTGAGTTGAGGACACAAGGGACGGTGCCCGTCAGGATCCATCTTTGGCTGCCAAGGGCATTCACGTCGATCCCCCCTGGTCGAGGAGGCCTCTGGAATCCTCTCGGACAGCTGCAGGCTGACCTGGGAAACAACATGGGGAGCTTCCAGCTTCCATGCCGAGTCAGCCTGCCCCGCATCTGGACTCCAGGCGCGTGATGTTGTCAGACGTTAGAATTGGGTCCCATGGGGAGACAGCCTTACCTATGGTTAGGGTTCGGGCTAGGGACTTCGCCAGGGCCGATGCGACTCTGGTCTCGTGACCTCCCTCGAGGGCTGAAGTGAGGGCCCGTGCCAGAAGGCGGCTCAATTGCAGGGTTATGGATCTAGGCAGGCTTAGGTTTCCATGGAGGGTCCCGGTATGGGGTAGGGTTAGGTTTAGGGTTAGCACCAAGGAGGCTCCAGGCGCCGAACCCTCAGCAGGGCAGTGGTCCCCAGGAAGGGCTGAGTTGAGGGCACAAGGGAAAGTGCCGGTCAGGATCCGTCTTTGGCTGCCAAGGCCACATTCGTCGACCGCCCCTGGTCGAGGAGGCCTCCGGAATCCTCACCGCCAGCTGCAGCCGGGCCTGGGAAACGACATGGGGAGCTTCGAGCTTCCATGCCGAGTCAGTCTACACTGCCTCTGGACCTCAGATGAGTGATGTTGTCAGACGTTGCAATTGCATCCCCATGTGGAGACAGCCCTAGCTAGGGTTAGGGTTCGGGCCAGGGACGTCGCCAGGGCCGAAGCGACTCCAGTCTCGTGATCTCCCTTGAGGGCTGAAGTGAGGGCCCATGCCAGAAGGCGGCTCAATTGCAGGGTTAGGGTTCGATGGAGGCTTAGGTTTCGGTGGACGTTCCCGGTTCCGGGTAGGATTAGGTTTCGGGTTAGCTCCCAGGAGGCTCCAGGCGCAGAACCCTCAGCAGGGCAGTAGGCTACGCCGAGGTCTGAGTTGAGGGCACAGGGGACGGTGTCGGTCAGGATCCATCTTTGGCTGCCAAGGCCATACACGTCGATCCCCCCTGGTCGAGGAGGCCTGTGGAATCCTCTCGGACAGCTGAGGCTGGCCTGGGAAACGACATGGGGAGCTTCCAGCTTCCATGCCGTGTCAGCCTGACCCGCAACTGGACCCCAGGCGCGTGATGTTTTCAGAGGTGGAATTGGGTCCCATGGGGTGACAGCCTTAGCTAGGGTTAGGGTTCGGGCTAGGGACGTCGCCAGGGCCGAAGCGACTCCAGTCTCATGATCTCCCTTGAGGGCTGAAGTGAGGGCCCATGCCAGAAGGCGGCTCAAATGCCGGGTTAGGGATCGAGTCAGGCTTAGGTTCCCGTGGAGGGTCCCGGTTTGGGGTAGGGTTA
>NW_024413338.1:0-1201 GCF_014898765.1 Herpailurus yagouaroundi | reverse complement strand
GCCCACCAACTCCAGTTATACACCACAGCACAGGGGAAGTGCCCTGCAGGTCCTCACCACGCCAGGGACTATCCAAAATGACCAAGCGGAAGAATTCCCCTCAGAAGAATCTCCAGGAAATAACAACAGCTAATGAGCTGATCAAAAAGGATTTAAATAATATAACAGAAAGTGAATTTAGAATAATAGTCATAAAATTAATCGCTGGGCTTGAGAACAGTATAGCTGACAGCAGAGAATCTCTTGCTACAGAGATCAAGGGACTAAGGAACAGTCACGAGGAGCTGAAAAACGCTTTAAACGAAATGCATAACAAAATGGAAACCACCACGGCTCGGATTGAAGAGGCAGAGGAGAGAATAGGTGAACTAGAAGATAAAGTTATGGAAAAAGAGGAAGCTGAGAAAAAGAAAGATAAAAAAATCCAGGAGTATGAGGGGAAAATTAGAGAACTAAGTGATACACTAAAAAGAAATAATATACGCATCATTGGTATCCCAGAGGAGGAAGAGAGAGGGAAAGGTGCTGAAGGGGTACTTGAAGAAATCATAGCTGAGAATTTCCCTGAACTGGGGAAGGAAAAAGGCATTGAAATCCAAGAGGCACAGAGAACTCCCTTCAGACGGAACTTGAATCGATCTTCTGCACGACATATCATAGTGAAACTGGCAAAATACAAGGATAAAGAGAAAATTCTGAAAGCAGCAAGGGGTAAACGTGCCCTCACATATAAAGGGAGACCTATAAGACTCGTGACTGATCTCTCTTTTGAAACTTGGCAGGCCAGAAAGAATTGGCAGGAGATTTTCAGGGTGCTAGACAAAAAAAAATATGCAGCCGAGAATCCTTTATCCAGCAAGTCTGTCATTTAGAATAGAAGGAGAGATAAAGGTCTTCCCAAACAAACAAAAACTGAAGGAATTTGTCACCACTAAACCAGCCCTCCAAGAGATCCTAAGGGGGACCCTGTGAGACAAAGTACCAGAGACATCACTACAAGCATAAAACATACAGACATCACAATGACTCTAAACCCATATCTTTCTATAATAACACTGAATGTAAATGGATTAAATGCGCCAACCAAAAGTCATAGGGTATCAGAATGGATAAAAAAACAAGACCCATCTATTTGCTGTCTACAAGAGACTCATTTTAGACCTGAGGACACCTTTAGATTGAGAGTGAGGGGATGGAGAAC
>NW_024413337.1:0-1773 GCF_014898765.1 Herpailurus yagouaroundi | reverse complement strand
ATAAATCTCAAACCATACATACCACAAACTAAACTCTTGTCTTTCCCTACCTCCAAATCTGCTCTATTCATAGTCTTCCCTATCTTAGTTGATAGAACATCCATCTTCCAGTTGTTCAGAACAAAGACATTGGAGTCATCTTTTATTGTTTTCAGGAAATCATGTTGGCACTGTATTCAAAGTATGTACAAAGTCCAGTGCTTCTCACCAGTTTCATTACTACTACCTTAGTTAATCATTTCAGGCCTGTATTACTACAATATTCTAACTGACTTTCTGATACTCTACCTTGCTCTCCTTAAGTCCATTCTCACAGCAACAAGACAGGCTTGTCCAAATAGAAATTTAATGACTTTCAGTTCCATAATAAAAGCCAAAATCTTGATTATGACCTCCAAGATCCTGTATTTCATCCCTATTACCTCTCTGACCTCAACTTCCCCTTATCTCTCTGACCTACTACTCTCCCACTTGTTCAATCTATTTCATCCAAAAAGGTCTCATTGTTTCTTGAACACACCCAGATAATTTGAGTCTCAAAGTCTTTGCACTAGCTGTTTCCTCTGACTGAAACACTTCCCCCAGAATGTGGTCCCTAGATCTGCAACACCAGTGTCACTTAAGAAGTTATGGTGCTGGGAGAACTGGACAGCAGCATGCAGACGGATGAAACTATGCCATTTTCTTACACCCTTCACAAAAACAAACTCAAAATGGATAAAGGACTTGAATGTGAGACAGGAAACCATCAAAACCCTAGAGGAGAAAGCAGGAACAAACCTCTCTGACCTCAGCCGTAGCAATCTCTTACTTGACACATCTCCAAAGGCAAAGGAATTAAAAGCAAAAATGAATTATTGGGACCTCATGAAGATAAAAAGCTTCTGCACAGCAAAGGAAACAATCAACAAAACTAAAAGGCAACCAACGGAATGGGAAAAGATATTTGCAAATGACATATCAGACACAAGACTCGTATCCAAAATCTATAAAGAGCTCACCAAACTCCACACCCGAAAAACAAATAATCCAGTGAAGAAATGGGCAGAAAACATGAATAGACACTTCTCTAAAGAAGACATCCAGATGGCCAACAGGCACATGAAAAGATGCTCAACGTCACTCCTCATCAGGGAAATACAAATCAAAACCACACTCAGATATCACGTCACACCAGAGTGGCTAAAATGAACTCATCAGGAGACTATAGATACTGGAGAGGATGTGGAGAAACGGGAACCCTCTTGCACTGTTGGTGGGAATGCAAACTGGTGCAGCCGCTCTGGAAAACAGTGTGGAGGTTCCTCAAAAAATTAAAAATATTCCTACCCTATGACCCAGCAATATCACTGCTAGGAATTTACCCAAGGGATACAGGAGTGCTGATGCATAGGGGCACTTGTACCTCAATGTTTATAGCAGCACTCTCAAAAATAGCCAAATTATGGAAAGAGCCTAAATGTCCATCAACTGACGAATGGATAAAGAAATTGTAGTTTATATACACAATGGAATACTACGGGGCAATGAGAAAGAATGAAATATGGCCTTTTGTGGCAACGTGGATGGAACTAGAGAGTGTCATGCTAAGTGACATGAGTCATACCGAGAAAGACAGATACCGTATATTTTCACTCCTATGTGGATCCTTAGAAACTTAACAGAAGACCATGGCGGAGGGGAAGGAAGAAAAAAGAGGTTAGAGAGGGAGAGAGCCAAAGCATAAGAGACTCTTCAAAACTGAGAACAAACTGAGGGTTGATGGGGGGTGGG
>NW_024413336.1:0-2053 GCF_014898765.1 Herpailurus yagouaroundi | reverse complement strand
CTGTTTTAAACGTCTGGTAGAACTCCCCTGGGAAGCCATCTGGTCCTGGACTATTATTTGTTGGGGGATTTTTGATAACCGATTCAATTTCTTCACTGGTTATGGGTCTGTTCAAGCTTTCTATTTCCTCCTGATAGAGTTTTGGAAGAGTGTGGGTGTTCAGGAATTTGTCCATTTCTTCCAGGGTGTCCAATTTGTTGGCATATAATTTTTCATAGTATTCCCTGATAATTGTTTGTATCTCTGAGGGATTGGTTGTCATAATTCCATTTTCATTCATGATTTTATCTATTTGGGTCATATCCCTTTTCTTTTTGAGAAGCCTGGCTAGAGGTTTGTCAATTTTGTTTATTTTTTCAAAAAAGCAACTCTTGGTTTCATTGATCTGCTCTACAGTTTTTTTTTAGATTCTATATTGTTTATTTCTGCTCTGATCTTTATTATTTCTCTTCTTCTGCTGGGTTTAGGTTGCCTTTGCTGTTCTGCTTCTATTTCCTTTAGGTGTGCTGTTAGATTTTGTATTTGGGATTTTTCTTGTTTCTTGCGATAGGCCTGGATTGCAATGTATTTTCCTCTCAGGACTGCCTTCGCTGCGTCCCAAAGCATTTGGATTGTTGTATTTTCATTTTTGTTTGTTTCCATATATTTTTTAATTTCTTCTCTAATTGCCTGGTTGACCCACTCATTCGTTAGTAGGGTGTTTTTTAACCTCCATGCTTTTGGAGGTTTTCCAGACTTTTTTCTGTGGTTGATTTCAAGCTTCATAGCATTGTGGTCTGAAAGTATGCATGGTATGATTTCAATTCTTGTAAACTTATGAAGGGCTGTTTTGTGACCCAGTATATGATCTATCTTGTAGAAGGTTCCATGTGCACTCGAGAAGAAAGTATATTCTGTTGCTTTGGGATGCAGAGTTCTAAATATATCTGTCAAGTCCATCTGATCCAATGTCTCGTTCAGGGCCCTTGTTTCTTTATTGACCGTGTGTCTAGATGATCTATCCATTTCTGTAAGTGGGGTGTTAAAGTCCCCTGCAGCTACCACATTCTTATCAATAAGGTTGCTTATGTTTATGAGTAATTGTTTCATATATTTGGGCGCTCCAGTATTCAGTGCATAGACATTTATAATTGTTAGCTCTTCCTGATGGATAGACCCTGTCACGATTATATAATGTCCTTCTTCATCTCTTGTTACAGCCTTTAATTGAAAGTCTAGTTTGTCTGATATAAGTATGCCTACTCCAGCTTTCTTTTGGCTTCCAGTAGCATGATAAATAGTTCTCTATCCCCTCACTCTCAATCTAAAGGTGTCCTCAGGTCTAAAATGTGTCTCTTGTAGACAGCAAATAGATGGGTCTTGTTTTTTTATCCATTCTGATACCCTATGTCTTTTGGTTGGCGCATTTAATCCATTTACATTCAGTGTTATTATAGAAAGATATGGGTTTAGAGTCATTGTGATGTCTGTATGTTTTATGCTTGTAGTGATGTCTCTGGTACTTTGTCTCACAGGGTCCCCCTTAGGATCTCTTGTAGGGCTGGTTTAGTGGTGACAAATTCTTTCAGTTTTTGCTTGTTTGGGAAGACGTTTATCTCTCCTTCTATTCTAAATGACAGACTTGCTGGATAAAGGATTCTCGGCTGCATATTTTTTCTGTCTAGCACATTGAAAATCTCGTGCCAATTCTTTCTGGCCTGCCAAGTTTCAAAAGAGAGATCAGTCATGAGTCTTATAGGTCTCCCTTTATATGTTTACCCCTTGCTGCTTTCAGAATTTTCTCTTTATCCTTGTATTTTGCCAGTTTCACTATGATATGTCGTGCAGAAGATCGATTCAAGTTACGTCTGAAGGGAGTTCTCTGTGCCTCTTGGATTTCAATGCCTTTTTCCTTCCCCACTTCAGGGAAGTTCTCAGCTATTATTTCTTCAAGTACCCCTTCAGCACCTTTCCCTCTCTCTTCCTCCTCTGGGATACCAATTATGCGTATATTATTTCTTTTTAGTTATCACTTAGTTCTCTAATTTTCCCCTCATACTCCTGGATTTTTTTA
>NW_024413335.1:0-1392 GCF_014898765.1 Herpailurus yagouaroundi | reverse complement strand
ATAACAGAAAGTGAATTTAGAATAATAGTCATAAAATTAATCGCTGGCCTTGAAAACAGTATAGAGGACAGCAGAGAATCTCTTGCTACAGAGATCAAGGGACTAAGGAACAGTCACGAGGAGCTGAAAAACGCTTTAAATGAAATGCAAAACAAAATGGAAACGAAGATAGCTCGGATTGAAGAGGCAGAGGAGAGAATAGGTGAACTAGAAGATAAAATTATGGAAAAAGAGGAAGCTGAGAAAAAGAGAGATAAATCCAGGAGTATGAGGGGAAAATTAGAGAACTAAGTGATACACTAAAAAGAAATAATATACGCATCATTGGTATCCCAGAGGAGGAAGAGAGAGGGAAAGGTGCTGAAGGGGTACTTGAAGAAATTATACCTGAGAACTTCCCTGAACTGGGGAAGGAAAAAGGCATTGAAATCCAAGAGGCACAGAGAACTCCCTTCACCAGACGTAACTTGAATCGATCTTGGGCACGACATATCATAGTGAAACTGGCAAAATACAAGGATAAAGAGAAAATTCTGAAAGCAGCAAGGGGTAAACGTGCCCTCACATATAAAGGGAGACCTATAAGACTCGTGACTGATCTCTCTTTTGAAACTTGGCAGGCCAGAAAGAATTGGCACGATATCTTCAGTGTGCTAAACAGAAAAAATATGCAGCTGAAAATCCTTTATTCAGCAAGTCTGTCATTTACAATAGAAGGAGAGATAAAGGTCTTCCCAAACAAACAAAAATTGAAGGAATTTGTCACCACTAAACCAGCCCTACAAGGGATCCTAAGGGGGACCCTGTGAGACAAAGTACCAGAGACATCACTACAAGCATAAAACATACAGACATCACAATGACTCTAAACCCCTATCTTTCTATAATAACACTGAATACAAATGGATTAAATGCACCAACCAAAAGACGAAGGGTATCAGAATGGATAAAAAAACAAGACCCATCTATTTGCTGGCTACAAGAGACTCATTTTAGACCTGAGGACACCTTTAGATTGAGAGTGAGGGGATGGAGAACTATTTATCATGCTACTGGAAGCCAAAAGAAAGCTGGAGTAGCCATACTTATGTCAGAAAAACTAGACTTTAAATTAAAGGCTGTAACAAGAGATGAAGAAGGGCATTATATAATAATTACAGTGTCTATCCATCAGGAAGAGCTAACAATTATAAATGTCTATGCGCCGAATACCGGAGCGCCCAAATATATAAAACAATTACTCCTAAACATAAGCAACCTTATTGATAAGAATGTGGTAATTGCAGGGGACTTTAACACCCCACTTACAGAAATGGATAGATCATCTAGACACACGGTCAATAAAGAAACAAGGGCCCTGAATGAGACATTGGATCAGATGGACTTGACAGA
>NW_024413334.1:0-1037 GCF_014898765.1 Herpailurus yagouaroundi | reverse complement strand
ACTGGGTCTCTGTCTGGTTTAGGAATCAAAGTAATACTGGCTTCATAGAATGAGTCTGGAAGTTTTCCTTCCCTTTCTATTTCTTGGAATAGCTTGAGAAGGATAGGCATTATCTCTGCTTTAAACGTCTGGTAGAACTCTCCTGGGAAGCCATCTGGTCCTGGACTCTTATGTGTTGGGAGATTTTTGATAACCGATTCAATTTCTTCGCTGGTTATGGGTCTGTTCAAGCTTTCTCTTTCCTCCTGATTGAGTTTTGGAAGAGTGTGGGTGTTCAGGAATTTGTCCATTTCTTCCAGGTTGTCCAATTTGTTGGCATATAATTTTTCATAGTATTCCCTGATAATTGTTTGTATCTCTGAGGGATTGGTTGTAATCATTCCATTTTCATTCATGATTTTATCTATTTGGGTCATCTCCCGTTTCTTTTTGAGAAGCCTGGCTAGAGGTTTGTCAATTTTGTTTATTTTTTCAAAAAACCAACTCTTGGTTTCGTTGATCTGCTCTACAGTTTTTTTAGATTCTATATTGTTTATTTCTGCTCTGATCTTTATGATTTCTCTTCTTCTGCTGGGTTTAGGCTGCCTTTGCTGTTCTGCTTCTATTTCCTTTCGGTGTGCTGTTAGACTTTGTATTTGGGATTTTTCTTGTTTGTTGAGATAGGCCTGGATTGCAATGTATTTTCCTCTCAGGACTGCCTTCGCTGCGTCCCAAAGCGTTTGGATTGTTGTATTTTCATTTTCGTTTGTTTCCATATATTTTTTAATTTCTTCTCGAATTGCCTGGTTGACCCACTCATTCGTTAGTAGGGTGTTCTTTAACCTCCATGCTTTTGGAGGTTTTCCAGACTTTTTTCTGTGGTTGATTTCAAGCTTCATAGCATTGTGGTCTGAAAGGATGCATGGTATGATTTCAATTCTTATAAACTTATGAAGGACTGTTTTGTGACCCAGTATATGATCTATCTTGGAGAATGTTCCATGTGCACTGGAGAAGAAAGTATATTCTGTTGCTTTGGGATGCAGAGTTCTAAATCT
>NW_024413333.1:0-2778 GCF_014898765.1 Herpailurus yagouaroundi | reverse complement strand
AATAGATAAAAGCATGAATGAAAATGGAAATATTACAACCAATCCCTCAGAGATACAAGCAATTATCAGGGAATACTATGAAAAATTATATGCCAACAAACTGGACAACCTGGAAGAAATGGACAAATTCCTAAACACCCATATGCTTCCAAACCTCAATGAGGAGGAAATAGAAAGCTTGAACAGTCCCACAACCAGTGAAGAAATTGAATCAGTCATCAAAAATCTCGCAACAAGAGTCCAGGACCAGATGGCTTCCCAGGGGAGTTCTACCAGACGTTTAAAGCAGAGATAATACCTATCCTTCTCAAGCTTTTCCAAAAAATAGAAAGAGAAGGAAAACATCCAGACTCATTCTATGTAATCAGTAATACTTTGATTCCTAAACCAGACAGAGACCCAGTAAAAAAAAGAGAACTACAGGCCAATATCCCTGATGAATATGGATGCAAAAATTCTCAATAAGTTACCAGCAAATCGAATTCAGCAGCATATAAAAAGAATTATTCACCATGATCAAGTGGGATTCAACCCTGGGATGCAGGGCTGGTTCAACATTCGCAAATCAATCAATGTGATACATCACATTAATAAAAGAAAAGATAAGAACCGTATGATCCTGTCAATCGATGCCAAAAAGGCCTTTGACAAAATTCAGCAACCTTTCTTAATAAAAACCTCGAGAAAGTCGGGATTGAAGGAACATACGTAAAGATCATAAAAGCCATTTATGAAAAGCCCACAACTAACATCGTCTTCAATGGGGAAAAACTGAGAGCTTTTTCCCTGAGAACAGGAACACGACACTGATGTCCACTCTCACCGCTGTTGTTTAACATAGTGTTGGAAGTTCTAGCATCAGCAATCAGACAACAAAAGGAAATCCAAGGCATCAAAACTAGCAAAGATGAAGTCAAGCTTTCACTTTTTGCAGATGACATGATACTATACATGGAAAATCCGATAGACTCCACCAGAAGTCTACTAGAACTGATACATGAATTTAGCAAAGTTGCAGGATAGAACATCAATGTACAGAAATCAGTTGCATTCTCATACACTAATAATGAACCAACAGAAAGACAAATAAGGAAACGTATCGCATTCACAATTGCACCAAGAAGCATAAAATACCTAGGAATAAATCTAACCAAAGATGTACACGATCTGTATGCTGAAAACTATAGAAAGCTGATGACGAAGAAGAAATTGAAGAAATGGAAAAACATTCCATGCTCATGGATTGGAAGAATAAATATTGTCCGAATGTCAATACTACCCAAAGCTATCTACACATTCAATGCAATCCCAATCAAAATGGCACCAGCATTCTTCTCGAAACTAGAACAAGCAATCCTAAAATTCATATGGAACCACAAAAGGCCCCGAATAGCCAAAGTAATTTTGAAGAAGAACACCAAAGCAGGAGGCATCGCAATCCCAGACTTTAGCCTCTACTACAAAGCTGTCATCATCAAGACAGCATGGTATTGGCACAAAAACAGACACATAGACCAATGGAATAGAATGGAAACCCCAGAACTAGACCCACAAATGTGTGGCCAACTAATCTTTGACAAAGCAGGAAAGAATATCCAATGGAAAAAAGACAGTGTCTTTAACAAATGGTGCTGAGAGAACTGGAGAGCCACATGCAGAAGATTGAAACTAGACCACTTTCTCACACCATTCACAAAAATAAACTCAAAATGGATAAAGGACCTGAATGTGAGATAGGAAACCACCAAAACCCTAGAGGAGAAAGCAGGAAAAGACCTCTCTGACCTCAGCTGTAGCAATTTCTTACTTGACACATCCCCAAAGGCAAGGGAATTAAAAGCAAAAATGAACTACTGGGACCTCATGAAGATAAAAAGCTTCTGCACAGCAAAGGAAACAACCAACAAAACTAAAAGGCAACCAAAGGAATGGGAAAAGATATTTGCAAGTGACATATCGGACAAAGGGCTAGTATCCAAAATCTATAAAGAGCTCACCAAACTCCACACCGGAAAAACAAATAACCCAGTGAAGAACTGGGCAGAAAACATGAATAGACACTTCTCTAAAGAAGACATCCGGATGGCCAACAGGCACATGAAAAGATGCTCAATTTCGCTCCTCTTCAGGGAAATACAAATCTAAACCACACTCAGATATCACCTCACGCCAGTCAGAATGGCCAAAATGAACAAATCAGGAGACTATAGATGCTGGAGAGGATGTGGAGAAACGGGAACCCTCTTGCACTCTTGGTGGGAATTCAAATTGGTGCAGCTACTCTGGAAAACAGTGTGGAGGTTTTTCAAAATTTAAAAATAGACCTACCCTATGACACAGCAGTAGCACTGCTAGGAATTTACCCAAGGGATACAGGAGTGCTGATGCATAGGGGCACTTGTACCCCAATGTTTATAGCAGCACTTTCGACAATAGCCAAAATATGGAAAGATCATAAATGTCCATCAACGGATGAATGGATAAAGAAATTGTGGTTTATATGCACAATGGAGTACTACGTGGTAATGAGAAAGAATGAAATTTGGCCTTTTGTAACTACATGGATGTAACTGGATAGTGTGATGCTAAGTGAAATAAGCCATACAGAGAAAGACAGATACCATATGGTTTCACTCTTATGTGGATCCTGAGAAACTTAACAGAAACCCATGGGGGAGGGGAAGAAATAAAAGAGTTTAGAGTGGGAGAGAGTCAAAGCATAAGAGACTCTTAAAAACTGAGAACAAACTGAGGGTTGATGGGGGGTGGGAGGGAGGG
>NW_024413332.1:0-1334 GCF_014898765.1 Herpailurus yagouaroundi | reverse complement strand
GGAATGATTACAACCAATCCCTCAGAGATACAAACAATTATCAGGGAGTACTATGAAAAATTATATGCCAACAAATTGGACAACCTGGAAGAAATGGACAAATTCCTGAACACCCACACTCTTCCAAAACTCAATCAGGAGGAAATAGAAAGCTTGAACAGACCCATAACCAGCGAAGAAATTGAATCTGTTATCAAAAATCTCCCAACAAATAAGAGTCCAGGACCAGCTGGCTTCCCAGGGGAGTTCTACCAGACGTTTAAAGCAGAGATAATACCTATCCTTCTCAAGCTATTCCAAGAAATAGAAAGGGAAGGAAAACTTCCAGACTCATTCTATGAAGCCAGTATTACTTTGATTCCTAAACCAGACAGAGACCCAGTAAAAAAAGAGAACTACAGGCCAATATCCCTGATGAATATGGATGCAAAAATTCTCAATAAGATACTAGCAAGTCGAATTCAACGGCATATAAAAAGAATTATTCACCATGATGAAGTGGGATTCATTCCTGGGATGCAGGGCTGGTTCAACATTCGCAAATCAATCAACGTGATACATCACATTAACAAAAAAAAAAAGAGAAGAACCATATGATCCTGTCAATCGATGCAGAAAAGGCCTTTGACAAAATCCAGCACCCTTTCTTAATAAAAACCCTTGAGAAAGTCGGGATAGAAGGAACATACTTAAAGATCATAAAAGCCATTTATGAAAAGCCTACAGCTAACATCATCCTCAACGGGGAAAAACTGAGAGCTTTTTCCCTGAGATCAGGAACACGACAGGGATGCCCACTCTCACTGCTGTTGTTTAACATAGTGCTGGAAGTTCTCGCATCAGCAATCAGACAACAAAAGGAAATCAAAGGCATCAAAATTGGCAAAGATGAAGTCAAGCTTTTGCTTTTTGCAGATGACATGACATTATACATGGAAAATCCGATAGACTCCACCAAAAGTCTCCTAGAACTGATACATGAATTCAGCAATGTTGCAGGATACAAAATCAATGTATAGAAATCAGTTGCATTCTTATACACTAACAATGAAGCAACAGAAAGACAAATAAAGAAACTGATCCCATTCACAATTGCACCAAGAAGCATAAAATACCTAGGAATAAAAATAACCAAAGATGTAAAGGATCTGTATGCTGAAAAGTATAGAAAGCTTATGAAGGTAATTGAAGAAGATTTAAAGAAATGGAAAGACATTCCCTGCTCATGGATTGGAAGAATAAATATTGTCAAAATGTCAATACTACCCAAAGCTATCTACACATTCAATGCAATCCCAATCAAAATTGCACGAGCATTCTTCTCGAAACTAGAA
>NW_024413331.1:0-2563 GCF_014898765.1 Herpailurus yagouaroundi | reverse complement strand
TGCTATTAGGTTCAAGTACACAGTGATAATCCAACATGCACACTCCATATATTCAGATTGTTTCAAACCTTAGCTACAAATGATACAGGTGTAATTACAAGAAGTGGCAAATGCTGTTAAATAAGACTAAATTTTATGAGAAGGAATGGCACAGGGGACAAAATGTAGATGAAAGGATTGGCCAACAAAGGTTTCCTGGGGAGAAAAGTCCTTTATTCAAACTTGGACCCGCAGCAAGAACTGGTAAGGAAACTAGCGAACACAAAACGCATTCTTAACGGAACCTACATGGGTCTAATTTGAGCAACCAGGAGAAGAGACCGTCCTGGTCACCTAATGAAAGGAGAATGAGGAAAGATGGCATTAGAGGGGTGACAAGGCAGGACTGCCAACGTCTGGTGGTCATGTTACAGATTCTATGTGTCATTTTGAATACAGTGGAGATTAGAGGGTTGTCCTAAGCAGAGAAATAAACTGTTCAGATTCAGGATTTTTGAATTGCATTCCGGATGCAGTGAAAAGAATGAACTGGGATTTTGGTGGGAAGGGAAAGGCAGCATGGGGCTAAGAACGAAAATGGAGGGTAGGAAGAAGGTGGTGAGAAACTCGCTGACATAGCATACGTTGGAGGTGGAGTTGAGAGCCCCTGCTGCTGAGTGGATCACAGGAAAGACGTTGAGGAGGGGAGGACTGACAATGAGTCTCTTTCCCTCTTGAGCAGCTGAAGACAATGCCCCATTAAGAGAGAAACACAAGAGGGGTCTTAAGTTGGTCATGGATTTCAACTGATTGTTGATTGGGTATTAATTCATATTAGAGAATAATATAATCCATATTAGAGAATTTAGCTGAGAATTTTATCCTTTCATTGTTTTGTTTCTACAAATTGCTTCGTTATTACCATCTTGAGGTTCTAACGGATGGTCTCCAATTCTTCGCTGTCACCAAGACCTTCTTACATAAGAGTGTGGACATGATGGGTTATGTAGGTATATCATCTTCTACCCAGTCTTTGTCATCGTCACAAATACTTAATGGCCACTGTTGTAGAAGAACCTCAAGCTCCAACAAGGTTGTTCTCACTGTTCTCGGAATGCCTGCCCCTCCTTTATTCCCGCACATTTGCTTTTGTCGCCTTTGTCCTCCTCCTTTCTGCCTGCCAATTAGAAATTTGGTCATCCTTTAAGATTCTTTGTGCTATGCCTCTGAGATGCCTTTACTGATCAACTCGGCTCAGTGGACTTCTCCTGCTACATGAAACTTGACCTTGAAGTCTCACTGTGCTTTGTATGGTGTTTGGGTTTTTTCTACCCTCAAATATTGTAAGTTTCTTGAAGACAAGGAGGAGGTCTTGCATGCTTTCAGAAACTTTTATAAACACTCAAACATGGTCAAAGTTTAGAAATCTTTCTTGGTGAATTGGTTGAGTCAACGTCAAATCAGGTGGGAGGGGAGTCTGCTGAAGGAATAACACTGGACTGTTTGAAACTATCCTTGATATGTTGAATGGACCTAATAAATTTATGAATTGACACATTTTATTTATTTAACTGATACTAGACCAAATCATTTATTTGAAACGTTACTTTATGATTACGGCAGTCTTAAAGTTTATTGCAGAAAATTTAGAAAATAAACAAGAAAGAACGAAAAATGCTCATAAGTCACACACCTGGAGATAAGCATATCTAAACACCTTTTTATGTTTATGTATTTTTGGCAGAGAGAGAGAACGAGTGAGAGATGAGCAAGAGTGGGGGATGGGAGGAGAGAGAGAGATAGAGAGAATCATAAGCAGGCTCCACACTGTCTGTGCAGAGCTCAATGTGGAGCTTGATCGCACACACTCTGGAATCATAACTGAGCTGGAATCAAGAGCCAGATGCTTAACCGACTGAGCGATTCAGGCGCCCCTGGAGTTAAGCACCTCTAACACTGTGGTATATTCTTCAGGGAAGAGGTATATGTACAGGCATTAACCAAAATTAGCTATGTAGTTGTGAATCCCATTTTCGGTCCTCTAGTGATACGAGCATTTTGCTAGGTCACAAATGTTCTGCAGGGCTATGAATTGTAACGGCCACATAGCATAACATATCTTATTAAAATTTTTTTAATAATGTTTATTTATTTTTGACAGAGAGACAGACAGAGCATGAACAGGGGAGGGTCAGAGAGAGGGAGACACAGAATCCGAAGCAGGCTCCAGGCCTGAGCTGTCAGCACAGAGCCCGACGTGGGGCTCAACTCATAGACCGTGAGATCATGACCCTACCCGAAGTCGGCAGCCCAACCGAATGAGCCACCCAGGCGCCCCATGCCATAACTTAATTAAACACGGTTTTGATCATTTAGGATGTTCCATTTTTTTGCTTCAATTAGTTGCTACAAGTAGAATTAGCTTTTCATGGTGTAGACACAGTTTAGTAAATGTCAATTAAAAAATAAAAAGAACTGCAGCCTGTAATGTGAGGCGGAGGAACAGGTATGACCAGATTTGGCTTCATCATGTCTAGTGCTGGAAGTCTTTACACCCTTCTCTCCCTCATCCTCTCTTTCTCCT
>NW_024413330.1:0-1466 GCF_014898765.1 Herpailurus yagouaroundi | reverse complement strand
AAGTTCTAGCATCAGCAATCAGACAACAAAAGGAAATCAAAGGCATCAAAATTGGCAAAGATGAAGTCAAGCTTTCGCTTTTTGCAGATGACATGATATTATACATGGAAAATCAGACAGACTCCACCAAAAGTCTGCTAGAACTGATACATGAATTCAGCAAAGTTGCAGGATACAAAATCAATGTACAGAAATCAGTTGCATTCTTATACACTAACAATGAAGTAACAGAAAGACAAATAAGGAAACTGATCCCATTCACAATTGCACCAAGAAGCATAAAATACCTAGGAATAAATCTAACCAAAGATGTAAAGGATCTGTATGCTGAAAACTATAGAAAGCTCATGAAGGTAATTGAAGAAGATTTAAAGAAATGGAAAGACATTCCCTGCTCATGGATTGGAAGAATAAATATTGTCAAAATGTCAATACTACCCAAAGCTATCTACACATTCAATGCAATCCCAATCAAAATTGCACCAGCATTCTTCTCGAAACTAGAACAAGCAATCCTAAAATTCATATGGAACCACAAAAGGCCCCGAATAGCCAAAGTAATTTTGAAGAAGAAGACCAAAGCAGGAGGCATCACAATCCCAGACTTTCGCCTCTACTACAAAGCTGTCATCATCAAGACAGCATGGTATTGGCACAAAAACAGACACATAGACCAATGGAATAGAATAGAAACCCCAGAACTAGACCCACAAACGTATGGCCAACTCATCTTTGACAAAGCAGGAAAGAACATCCAATGGAAAAAAGACAGTCTCTTTAACAAATGGTGCTGGGAGAACTGGACAGCAACATGCAGAAGGTTGAAACTAGACCACTTTCTCACACCATTCACAAAAATAAACTCAAAATGGATAAAGGACCTGAATGTGAGACAGGAAACCATCAAAACCTTAGAGGAGAAAGCAGGAAAAGACCTCTCTGACCTCAGCCGTAGCAATCTCTTACTCGACACATCCCCAAAGGCAAGGGAATTAAAAGCAAAAGTGAATTACTGGGACCTTATGAAGATAAAAAGCTTCTGCACAGCAAAGGAAACAACCAACAAAACTAAAAGGCAACCAACGGAATGGGAAAAGATATTTGCAAATGACATATCGGACAAAGGGCTAGTATCCAAAATCTATAAAGAGCTCACCAAACTCCACACCCGAAAAGCAAATAACCCAGTGAAGAAATGGGCAGAAAACATGAATAGACACTTCTCTAAAGAAGACATCCGGATGGCCAACAGGCACATGAAAAGATGTTCAGCGTCGCTCCTTATCAGGGAAATACAAATCAAAACCACACTCAGATATCACCTCACGCCAGTCAGAGTGGCCAAAATGAACAAATCAGGAGACTATAGATGCTGGAGAGGATGTGGAGAAACGGGAACCCTCTTGCACTGTTGGTGGGAATGCAAATTGGTGTAGCCGCTCTGGAAAGCAGTGTGGAGGTTCCTC
>NW_024413329.1:0-1946 GCF_014898765.1 Herpailurus yagouaroundi | reverse complement strand
ACCTGAACACATCTAGAGCACACTTCTAAGACAGGAAGCAATAGGAGATGATAAAGTTGGTGTGTGAGGTTAGACTGCTTCTCAGTTCATGTACAATATGTACATGTCGAGCTGTCCAAAGAACAGGTCACAATATGTACAATATGTACAATATGAACAGGTCGAGCTGTCCAAAGAAAAGATAAATGGGAAGTCCAGCCTGATTGTGTTAACCAAAGCATTCCTAGGTAACATAATGGAAACATGAGCCCATCGGACACCAACCATGGAATCCTAATGTTCAATTTGTGTTTGGAATATCAGTTAATGAAACTTTTTTTTTTTTATGTATTCTTATGGATTCTCTAAAGAAGTCAGGAATAGAAATATGCCTATATTAACTGTATGTCAGTACACAAATACTACCCAGGGATGTTTATCTTTTTTTCTTTTTAAGTTTTTATTTATACATGAGAGAGAGACAGAGAGAGAGACACATAGCTTGAGAATGGGAGAGGCAATGAGGCGGAGACAGAATCTGAAGCATGCTACAGGCTCTGAGTTGTCAGCACAGAGCCTGATGCGGGGCTTGAACATAGGAACAGTGGGATCATGACCTGAGCGGAAGTCAGAGTCTTAATGGATTGAACCACCCAGGTGCCCCAGGGCTATTTATCTTTGTGGTCCTTCTCAGTTAATGTATTTAAATGTGAGCAATAAAATTCTTATGCTGTTATATTTTGAGGAGTTGAATTTAACCACTGATAATAAGAAATGGTAATTTACAAATGAGTTAAGAGGAAGTTTCAACCAGTACATCATGACTTCTTTTTTCCCTAACCTAGAGACAAGTAAGTCATTAAAACAAATGATTTAAGCACTAAATGACAGGGAGAAAATAGACAATTGTTTTCTAAAGTGTTGTGGATCCTCTATCTCCAGAGATTTTTTAAAGTCAACTAGATAAAAGGGGCGCCTGGGTGGCTCAGTCGGTTAAGCGTCCGACTTCAGCCCGGGTCACGATCTCGCGGTCCGTGAATTCGAGCCCCGCGTCAGGCTCTGGGCTGACAGCTCAGAGCCTGGAGCCTGCTTCACATTCTGTGTCTCCCTCTCTCTCTGCCCCTCCCCCGTTCATGCTCTGTCTCTCTATGTCCCAAAAAAATACATAAACGTTAAAAAAAAAAAACTTTAAAGTCAACTAGATAAACTGTACAGGATGGCTATTAAAAATTGTTGAAAGTTGGGGCGCCTGGGTGGCGCAGTCGGTTAAGCGTCCGACTTCAGCCAGGTCACGATCTCGCGGTCCGTGAGTTCGAGCCCCGCGTCTGGCTCTGGGCTGATGGCTCAGAGCCTGGAGCCTGTTTCCGATTCTGTGTCTCCCTCTCTCTCTGCCCCTCCCCCGTTCATGCTCTGTCTCTCTCTGTCCCAAAAATAAATAAACGTTGAAAAAAAAAATTGTTGAAAGTGGGGACAGAATGAAATTAAAATTTCTGAATCCCTCACTAGCTAATCAGTTGGTAATTTTTCCCTCAGTGTTTGCTCATGGAAAATATTGAGTTTCAAAACACTTCCTATTTTTTTTTTGGTTTTACTATTTCTATGACAATTTCCAGTGACTGTCATGATGCGATATGACATAATACTGATGAAATGTGCAGAATTTATCAAAATGTTGTCTTGTTTTCCTTACTTGTCACCAAACCCAAATGTAACAAAAACAACTAAGTCATAATTGCTGAGACATTTCTGGAGCTAATGTCCGGAGGCACTGTGTTCCTTATTTTCTAAATCCCAGGGGTGGTTTCTGTGCATGAGGGATGGTGGGAGAAGCATTTATGATTATTTATAGATGCAGGTGAAGACTGTGACAGGCCTTGATGAGTTCAGGGACTGACTGTTCAAATTCTCTGCATCCACTTCTGTGAACACAAACACTGTGGTTTGATCTCATCCACTGTTTTTGGTCC
>NW_024413328.1:0-1742 GCF_014898765.1 Herpailurus yagouaroundi | reverse complement strand
TCTTTGGCTGCCAAGGCCATACACGTCGATCCCCCCTGGTCGAGGAGGCCTCCGGAATCCTCACGGGCAGCTGCAGCCGGGCCTGGGAAATGACATGGGGAGCTTCCAGCTTCCATGCCGACTCAGTCTACACCGCTTCTGGACCTCTTACCAGTGATGTTGTCAGAGGTTGGAATGGGGTCCCCATGGGGAGAGAGCCTCAGCTAGGGTTAGGGTTCGGGCCAGGGACGTCGCCACGGCCGAAGCGACTCGAGTCTCGTGATCTCCCTTGAGGGCTGAAGTGAGGGCCCATGCCAGAAGGCGGGAAAATTGCAGGGCTTGGGTTCGAGGGAGGCTTAGGTTTCGGTGGAGGTTCCCGGTTCGGGGTAGGGTTAGGGTTAGGCTTAGCTCCCAGGAGGCTCCAGGCGCCGAACCCTCAGCAGGGCAGTAGTCTCTGCCAAGGTCTGAGTTGAGGGCACAAGGGACGGTGCCGGTCAGGATCCGTCTTTGGCTGCCAAGGCCATACACGTCGATCCCCCCTGGTCGAGGAGGCCTCCGGAATCCTCTCGGACAGCTGCAGGCTGGCCTGGCAAACGACATGGGGAACTTCCAGCTTCCATGCCGAGTCAGCCTGCCCCGCATCTGGACTCCCGAGGCGTGATGTTGTCAGACGTTACAATTGGTTCCCATGGGGAGAGAGCCTTAGCTAGGGTTAGGTTTCGGGCTAGGGACGTCGCCAGGGCCGAAGCGACTCCGGTCTCGTGATCTCCCTCGAGGGCTGAAGTGAGGGCCCGCGCCAGAAGGCGGCTCAATTGCAGGGTTAGGGATCGCGGCAGGCTTAGGTGTCCGTGGAGGGTCCCGGTTTGGGGTAGGGTTAGGGTTAGGGTTAGCACCCAGGAGGCTCCATGCGCCGAAACCACAGCAGGGCAGTGGTCTCCGCGAAGGGCTGAGTTGAGTGCACTAGGGACGGTGCCGGTCAGGATCCGTCTTTGGCTGCCAAGGTCATACACGTCGATCCCTCCTGGTCGAGGAAGCCTCCGGAATCCTCTCGGACAGCTGTGGCTGGCCTGGGAAACGACATGGGGAGCTTCCACTTCAATGCCGAGTCAGCCTGCCCCGCATCTGGGCTCCAGGCGCGTGATGTTGTCAGACGTTGCAATTGGGTCCCATGGGGAGAGAGCCTTAGCTAGGGTTAGGGTTCGGGCTAGGGACGTCGCCAGGGCCGAAGCGACTCCGGTCTCGTGATCTCTCTCGAGGGCTGAAGTGAGGGCCCATGCCAGAAGGCGGCTCAATTGCAGGGTTAGGGATCGAGGCAGGCTTAGGTTTCCGTGGAGCTTCCCGGTTTGGGGTAGGGTTAGGGTTAGGGTTAGCGCCCAGGAGGCTCCACGCGCCGAACCCACAGCAGCGCCGTGCTCTCCGCGAAGGGCTGAGTTGAGGGGACAGGCGACGGTGCCGGTCAGGATCCGTCTTTGGCTGCCAAGGCCACACTCGTCGATCCGCCCCTGGTCGAGGAGGCCTCCAGAATCCTCACGGGCAGCTGCAGCCGGGCCTGGGAAACGACATGGGGAGCTTCCAGCTTCCATGCCGACTCAGTCTACACCGCTTCTGGACCTCAGACGAGTGATGTTGTCAGACGTTGGAATGGGGTCCCCATGGGGAGAGAGCCTTAGCTAGGGTTAGGGTTCGGATCAGGGACGTCGCCACGGCCTAAGCGATTCCCGTCTCGTGATCTCCCTTGAGGGCTGAAGTAAGGGCCCATGCAA
>NW_024413327.1:0-1645 GCF_014898765.1 Herpailurus yagouaroundi | reverse complement strand
AACCTGTTGTTGGCTCTGATATCTGAACGTCTTATTCCTGGATAAGCATGTCTCCAAACTGCTGCACAAAATGGGGTAATAAGCGCATCCTGGCTTCCATCTCTTAGATGAAGATATCTAAAAGCCCTGGGTTAGCAGCGTCTTCAAGTGTCTTCTCACTGCCTGAATTCATTAAATGCTCTGATGGAACAGGATATTTAAACACCCTTTAGCATCCCTCATCTACTGGTAGTTTAGATTGTTTTCTGGAAAAGGAAACACTGGCTTCTGACAGGAAGCCTTCCTCACCCCTTGTACACCTACTCACCTGGGGTATCAGCCTGGTGCTGGGTGGTACTGAAAGGCCCATGCAGTCTAGGCCTGGCCCTGCAGGGAGGTTCCTGTCAAGACTCACAAGACATTTATTCCAGTGTCTCTACTCCAGCATTACATGGTGGAGGGGAGCAGAATATGCCACTCCAAACATGCCACTGGAATCAAAAATGCTTGAGAAACAGCCAGTGCAGAGATGCACTGACCATACTTTGTTCCCTAAACAGAATATAAATCTCCTATGTTAAATACACCCTTTTTGTACCAGGAGGGGAGAAATGTCCTTAGCACCAGAAAAAGGAATTTAGGGCCCAGAATGCTGTGCAGAGAAACCTTAGTTCTTCACTATTGTAGTAACACTAAACACATTGAAGCTCTCACTTTTCCCCATTGAGGATGATATTAGTGTTGGGTGATTCATATATGGCTTTTATGATCTCGAGGTATGCTCCTTCTATCCCTACTTTCTTGAGGGTTTTTATCAAGAAAGGATGCCGTATTTTGTTGAATGCTTTCTCTGCATCTATGGAGAGAATCATATGGTTCTTGTCCTGTCTTTTATTGATGTGATGAATCACGTTGTTTTGCAGATATTGAACCAGCCCTGCATCCCAGGTATAAATCCCACTTGGTCGTGGTGAATAATTTTTTTAATGTATTGTAGGATCTGGTAGGCTAATATCTTGTTGAGGATTTTTGCATCCATGTTCATCAGGGAAATTGGTCTATAGTTCTCCTTTTTAGTGTGGTCTCTGCTTTTGGAATCAAAGTAATGCTGGCTTCAGAGAGAGTCTGGAAGTTTTCCTTCCATTTCTATCTATATTTTGGAACAGCTTCAAGAGGATAGGTGTTAACTCTTCCTTAAATATTTGGTAGAATCCCCTGGAAAGCCATCTGGTCCTGGACTCTTGTTTTTGACAGATTTTTGATTACTAATACTATTTCCTTACTGGTTATGGGTCTGTTCAAATTTTTATATTTCTTCCTGTTTCAGTTTGGTAGTGTATATATTTCTAGGAATTTGCCCATTTCTTCCAGATTGCCCATTTTATTGGCATATAATTGCTCATAATATTCTCTTATTATTGTTTTTATTTCTGTTGTGTTGATTGTGATCTTTCCTCTGTCATTCTTGATTTTACTTATTTGCATCCTTTCCTTTTTCTTTTTGATCAAACTGGCTAGTGGTTTATCAATTTTGTCATTCTTTCAAAGAACCTGCTTCCGGTTTCATTGATTTGGTCTACTGTTTTTTTGGTTTTGATAGCATTAATTTCTTTTGTAATTTTATTATTTCCTGTCTTCTGCTGGTTTTGGGTTCTATTTGCTGTTC
>NW_024413326.1:0-4731 GCF_014898765.1 Herpailurus yagouaroundi | reverse complement strand
ACAGTCAGGAGGAGCTAAAAATGCTATAAATGAGCTGCAAAATAAAACGGAGACAACCACGGCTCAGATTGAGGAGGCAGAGGAGAGAATAGGTGAACTAGAAAATAAAATTATGGAAAAAGAGGAAGCTGAAAAAAAGAGAGATAAAAAAATCCAGGAGTAGGAGGGGAAAATTAGAGAACTAAGTGATGCACTAAAGAGAAATAATCTACACATAATTCGTACTCCAAAGGAGGAAGAGAGAAGCAAAGGTGCTGAAGGTATACTTGAAGAAATAATAGCTGAGAACTTTCTGGATCTGGGGAAGGAAAAAGGCATTGAAATTCAAGAGTCACAGAGAACTCCCTTCAGACGTAACTTGAATCGATCTTCTGCACGACATATCATAGTGAAAAGGGCAAAATACAAGGATAAAGAGAAAATTCTGAAAGCAACTAGGGATAAACGTGCTCTAACATATAAAAGCAGACCAATAAGCCTCGTGACAGATCTCCCTACTGAAACTTGGCAGGCCAGAAAGGAATGGCAGGAAATCTTCAATGTGAACAAAAAAAAAAAAAAAAAAATGCAGCCAAGAATCCTTTACCAGCAAGTCTGTCATTTAGAATAGAAGGAGAGATAAAGGTCTTCCCAAACAAACAAAAACTGAAGGAATTCATCACCATTAAACCAGCCCTGTAAGAGATCCTAAGGGGACTCCTGTGAAACAAAGTACCAGAGACATCACTACAAGCATGAAACCTACAGACACCACAATGACTCTAAACCCATATCTTTCTATAATAACACTGAATGTAAATGGACTAAATGTGCCAACAAAAAGACATAAGGTATCAGAATGGATAAAAAAACAAGACCCATCTATTTGCTGTCTACAACAGACACATTTTAGACCTGGGGACACCTTCGGATTGCAAGTGAGGGATGGAGAACTATCTATCATGCTACTGGAAGTCAAAAGAAAGCTGGAGTAGCCATACTTATTCAGACAAACTAGGCTTTAAATTAAAGGCTGTATCAAGAGATGAAGAAGGCTATTATATAATAATTACAGGGTCTATCCATCAGGAAGAGCTAACAATTATAAATGTCTATGCGCCGAAAATGGGACCCCCAAATATATAAAAAAACTACTCACAAGCATAAGCAACCTTATTGACAACAATGTGGTAATTGCAGAGGACTTTAATACCCCACTTACAACAATGGATATATCATCTAGACACATGGTCAATAAAGAAACAAGGGCCCTGAATGATACATTGGATCAGATGGACTTAACGGATATAGTTAGAACTCTGCATCCCAAAACAACAGAATATACTTTCTTCTCGAGTGCACATGGAACTTTCTCCAAGATAGATCACATATTGGGTCACAAAACAGCCCTTCATAAGTGTACAAGAATTGAGATCCTACCATGCATACCTTCAGACCACAATGCTATGAAACTTGAAATCAACCACAGGAAAAACTCTGGAAAACTTCCAAAAGCATGGAGGTTAAAGAACACCCTACTAAAGAATGAGTGGGTCAACCAGGCAATTAGAGAAGAAATTAAAAAATATGTGGAAACAAACGAAAATGAAAATACAACAATCCAAACGCTTTGGGATGCAGCGAAGGCAGTCCTGAGAGGAAAATACATTGCAACCCAGGACTATCTCAAGAAACAAGAAAAATCCCAAATACAAAATCTAACAGCACACCTAAAGGAAATAGAAGCAGAACAGCAAAGACACTCCAAACCCAGCAGAAGAAGAGAAAGAATAAAGATCAGAGCAGAAATAAACAATATAGAATCTAAAAAAAAAACTATAGAACAGATCAGTGAAACCAAGTGTTGGTTTTTTGAAAAAATAAACAAAATTGATAAACCTCTAGCCAGGCTTCTCAAAAAGAAAAGGGAGATGACCCAAATAGATAAAATCATGAATGAAAATGGAATTATTACAACCAATCCCTCAGAGATACAATCAATTCTCAGGGAATACTATGAAAAACTATATGCCAACAAACTGGACAACCTGGAAGAAATGGACAAATTCCTAAACACCCACTCTTCCAAAACTCAATCAGGAGGAAATAGAAAGCCTGAACAGACCCATAACCAGCAAAGAAATTGAATCAGTTATCAAAAATCTCCCAACAAATAAGAGTCCAGGACCAGATGGCTTCCCAAGGCAGTTCTACCAGACGTTTAAAGCAGAGATAATACCTATCCTTCTCAAGCTATTCCAAAAAATAGAAAGGGAAGGAAAACTTCCAGACTCATTCTATGAAGCCAGTGTTACTTTGAGTCCTAAACCAGACAGAGACCCAGTAAAAAAAGAGAACTACAGGCCAATATCCCTGATGAATATGGATGCCAAAATTCTCAATAAGATACTAGCAAATCGAATTCAACAGCATATAAAAAGATTATTCACCATGATCAAGTGGGATTCATCCCTGGGATGGAGGGCTGGTTCAACATTCGCAAATCAATCAATGTGATACATCACATTAATAAAAGAAAAGATAAGAACCATATGATCCTGTCAATCAATGAAGAAAAGGCACTTGACAAAATTCAGCAACACTTCTTAATAAAAACCCTCGAGAAAGTTGGGATAGAAGGAACATACTTAAACATCATAAAAGCCATTCATGAAAAGTCCACAGCTAACATCATCCTCAATGGGGAAAAACTGAGAGCTTTTTCCCTGAGATCAGGAACACGACAGGGATGTCCACTCTCACCGCTGTTATTTAACATAGTGTTGGAAGTTCTAGCATCAGCAATCAGACAACAAAAGGAAATCAAAGGCATCAAAATAGGCAAAGATGAAGTCAAGCTTTCACTTTTTGCAGATGACATGATATCATACATGGAAAATCCGATAGACTCCACCAAAACTCTGCGAGAACTGATACATGAATTTAGCAAAGTTGCAGGATACAAAATCAATGTACAGAAATCAGTTGCATTCTTATACACTAATAATGAAGCAACGGAAAGACAAATAAAGAAACTGATCCCATTCACAATTGCACCAAGAAGCACAAATACCTAGGAATACATATAACCAATGATTTAAAAGATCTGTATGCTGAAAACTATAGAAAGCTTATGAAGGAAATTGAAGAAGATATAAAGAAATGGGAAAACATTCCATGCTGATGGACTGGAAGAATAAATATTGTCAAAATGTCAATACTACCCAAAGCTATCTACACATTCGATGCAATCCCAATCAAAATTGCACCAGCATTCTCCTGGGAGCTAGAACAAGCATTCCTAAAATTCATATGGAACCACAAAAGGCCCCGAATAGCCAAAGTAATTTTGAAGAAGAAGAACAAAGCAGGAGGCATCCCAATCCCAGACTTTAGCCTCTACTACAAAGCTGTCATCATCAAGAGAGCATGGTATTCGCACAAAAACAGACACATAGACCAATGGAATAGAATAGAAACTCCAGAACTAGACTCACAAACATATGGCCAACTAATCTTTGACAAAGCAGGAAAGAACATCCAATGGAAAAAAGACAGTCTCTTTAACAAATGGTGCTGGGAGAACTGGACAGCAACATGCAGAAGGTTGAAACTAGACCACTTTCTCACACCATTCACAAAAATAAACTCAAAATGGATAAAGGACCTGAATGTGAGACAGGAAACCATCAAAACCCTAGAGGAGAAAGCAGGAAAAGACCTCTCTGACCTCAGCCACAGCAATTTCTTACTTGACACATCCCCAAAGGCAAGGGAATTAAAAGCAAAAATGAACTACTGGGACCTCATGAAGATAAAAAGCTTCTGCACAGCAAAGGAAACAACCAACAAAACTAAAAGGCAACCAACGGAATGGGAAAAGATATTTGCAAATGACATATTGGACAAAGGGCTAGTATACAAAATCTATAAAGAGCTCACCAAACTCCACACCCGAAAAATAAAATAACCCAGTGAAGAAATGGGCAGAAAACATGAATAGACACTTCTCTAAAGAACACATCCGGATGGCCAACACGCACATGAAAAGATGCTCAACATCGCTCCTCATCAGGGAAATACAAATCAAAACCACACTCAGGTATCACCTCACGCCAGTCAGTGTGGCCCAAATGAACAAAGCAGGAGACTATAGATGCTGGAGAGGATGTGGAGAAACGGGAACCCTCTTGCACTGTTGGTGGGAATGCAAACTGGTGCAGCCACTCTGGAAAGCAGTGTGGAGGTTCCTCAAAACATTAAAAGTAGACCTACCCTATGACCCAGCAGTAGCACTGCTAGGAATTTACCCAAGGGATACAGGAGTGCTGATGGATAGGGGCACTTGTACCCCAATGTTTATAGAAGCACTCTCGACAATAGCCAAATTATGGAAAGAGCCTAAATGTCCATCAACTGATGAATGGATAAAGAAATTGTGGTTTATATACACAATGGAATACTATGTGGCAATGAGAAAGAATGAAATATGGCCCTTTGTAGCAACATGGATGGAACTGGAGAGTGTAATGCTCAGTGAAATAAGCCATACAGAGAAAGACAGATACCATATGTTTTCACTCTTATGTGGATCCTGAGAAACTTAACAGAAACCCATGGGGGAGGGGAAGGGAAAAAAAAAAGAGGTTAGAGTGGGAGAGATCCAAAGCATAAGAGACTCTTAAAAACAGAGAACAAACTGACAATTGATGGGGGGTGGGAGGGAGGGGAGGGTGGGTGATGTGTATTGAG
>NW_024413325.1:0-1561 GCF_014898765.1 Herpailurus yagouaroundi | reverse complement strand
TTTCCTTTTGTTGTCTGATTGCTGATGCTAGAACTTCCAGCACTATGTTAAACAACAGCGGTGAGAGTGGGCATCCCTGTCGTGTTCCTGATCTCAGGGAAAAAGCTCTCAGTTTTTCCCCGTTGAGGATGATGTTAGCTGTGGGCTTTTCATAAATGGCTTTTATGATCTTTAAGTATGTTCCTTCTATCCCGACTTTCTCAAGGGTTTTTATTAAGAAAGGGTGCTGGATTTTGTCAAAGGCCTCTTCTGCATCAATTGACAAGATCATATGGTTTTTCTCTTTTTTGATGTTAATGTGATGTATCACGTTGATTGATTTGCGAATGTTGAACCAGCCCTGCATCCCAGGAATGAATCCCACTTGATCATGGTGAATAATTCTTTTTATATGCCGTTGAATTCGATTTGCTAGTATCTTATTGAGAATTTTTGCATCCATATTCATCAGGGATATTGGCCTGTAGTTCTCTTTTTTTACTGGGTCTCTGTCGGGTTTAGGAATCAAAGTAATACTGGCTTCATAGAATGAGTTCTAAGTTTTCCTTCACTTTCTATTTCTTGGAATAGTTTGAAAAGGATAGGTATTGTCTCTGCTTTAGACATCTGGTAGAACTCCCCTGGGAAGCCATCTGGTCCTGGACTCTTATTTGTTGGGAGATTTTTGATAACCGATTCAATTTCTTCGCTGGTTATGGGTCTGTTCAAGCTTTCTATTTCCTCCTGATCGAGTTTGGAAGACTGTGGGTGTTCAGGAATTTGTCCATTTTTTCCAGGTTGTCCAATATGTTGGCATATAATTTTTCATATCAAAATTTCATATCATAATTCCTCTATAATTGTTTGTATCTCTGAGGGATTGGTTGTAATAATTCCATTTTCATTCATGATTTTATCTATTAGGCTCATCTCCCTTTTCTTTTTGAGAAGCCTGGCTAGAGGTTTGTCAATTTTGTTTATTTTTTCAAAAAACCAACTCTTGGTTTTGTTGATCTGCTCTACAGTTTTTTTAGATTCTATACTGTTTATTTCTGCTCTGATCTTTATTATTTCTCTTCTTCTACTGGATTTAGGCTGCCTTTGCTGTTCTGCTTCTGTTTCCTTTAGGTGTGCTGTTAGATTTTGTATTTGGGATTTTTCTTGTTTCTTGAGATAGGCCTGGATTGCAATGTATTTTCCTCTCAGGACTGCCTTCGCTGCGTCCCAAAGCGTTTGGATTGTTGTATTTTCATTTTCATTTGTTTCCATATATTTTTTAATTTCTTCTCAAATTGCCTGGTTGACCCACTCATTCGTTAGTAGGGTGTTCTTTAACCTCCATGGTTTTGGAGGTTTTCCAGACTTTTTTCTGTGGTTGATTTCGAGCGTCATAGCATTGTGGTCTGAAAGTATGCATGGTATGATTTCAATTCTTGTAAACTTATGAAGGGCTGTTTTGTGACCCAGTATATGATCTATCTTGGAGAATGTTCCATGTGCACTCGAGAAGAAAGTATATTCTGTTGCTTTGGGACGCAGAGTTCTAAATATATCTGTCAAGTCCATCTGATCCAATGTCTCA
>NW_024413324.1:0-1205 GCF_014898765.1 Herpailurus yagouaroundi | reverse complement strand
GACTCTTATTTGTTGGGAGATTTTTGATAACCGATTCAATTTCTTCGCTGGTTATGGGTCTGTTCAAGCTTTCTATTTCCTCCTGATTGAGTTTTGGAAGAGTGTGGGTGTTTAGGAATTTGTCCATTTCTTCCAGGTTGCCCAATTTGTTGGCATATAATTTTTCATAGTATTCCCTGATAATTGTTTGTATCTCTGAGGGATTGGTTGTAATAATTCCATTTTCATTCATGATTTTATCTATTTGGGTCATCTCCCTTTTCTTTTTGAGAAGCCTGGCTAGAGGTTTGTCAATTTTGTTTGTTTTTTCAAAAAACCAACTCTTGGTTTCGTTGATCTGCTCTACAGTTTTTTTAGACTCTCTATTGTTTATTTCTGCTCTGATCTTTATTATTTCTCTTCTTCTGCTGGGTTTAGGCTGCCTTTGCTGTTCTGCTTCTATTTCCTTTAGGTGTGCTGTTAGATTATGTATTTGGGATTTTTCTTGTTTCTTGAGATAGGCCTGGATTGCAATGTATTTTCCTCTCAGGACTGCCTTCGCTGCGTCCCAAACCGTTTGGATTGTTGTATTTTCATTTTCGCTTGCTTCCATATATTTTTTAATTTCTTCTCTAATTGCCTGGCTGACCCACACATTGTTTAGTAGGGTGTTCTTTAACCTCCATGCTTTTGGAGGTTTTCCAGACTTTTTCCTGTGGTTGATTTCAAGCTTCATAGCATTGTGGTCTGAAAGTATGCATGGTATAATTTCAATTCTTGTAAACTTATGAAGGGCTGTTTTGTGACCCAGTATATGATCTATCTTGGAGAATGTCCCATGTGCACTCGAGAAGAAAGTATATTCTGTTGCTTTGGGATGCAGAGTTCTAAATATATCGGTCAAGTCCATCTGATCCAATGTATCATTCAGGGCCCTTGTTTCTTTATTGACCGTGTGTCTAGATGATCTATCCATTTCTGTAAGTGGGGTGTTAAAGTTCCCTGCAATTACCACATTCTTATCAATAAGGTTGCTTATGTTTATGAGTAATTGTTTTATATATTTGGGGGCTCCGGTATTCGGCGCATAGACATTTATAATTGTTAGCTCTTCCTGATGGATAGACCCTGTAATTATTATATAATGCCCTTCTTCATCTCTTGTTACAGCCTTTAATGTAAAGTCTAGTTTGTCTGATATAAGTATGGCTACTCCAGCTTTCTTT
>NW_024413323.1:0-1874 GCF_014898765.1 Herpailurus yagouaroundi | reverse complement strand
ACTTTCTTGAAGGTTCTTATCAAGAAAGGATGCTGCATTTTGTCAAACGCTTTCTCTGCATCTATTGAGAGGATCATATGGTTCTTGTCCTTTTTTTTAGTGATGTGAGGAATCACGTGAATTGTTTTGCGGATATTGAACCAGCCCTGCATTCCAGGTGTAAATCCCACTTTGTCGTGGTGAGTAATTTTTTGTGATGTATGGTTGGATCTAGTTGGCTAATATCTTGTTGAGGATTTTTGCATCCATGTTCATCAGGGAAATTGGTCTATTGTTCTCCTTTTTAGTGGCGTCTCTGTTTTTGGAACTAAGGTAATGCTGGCTTCACAGAAACCATTTGGAAGTTTTATTTCCATTTCTATTTTTTGGAACAGCTTCAAGAGAATAGGTGTTAACCCTTCTTTAAATGTTTGGTAGATGTCCCCTGGAAAGCCATCCAGCCCTGGACTCTTGATATTTTGAAATTTTTTTATTACTAACTTGATTTCTTTACTGGTTATGGATCTGTTCAAATTTTTTATTTCTTCCTGTTTCATTTTTGATAGTCTATATGTTTATAGGAATTCATCCATTTACCCCAGAGTGCCCATTTTATTAGCATATAATTGCTCATAACATTTTCTTATTGTTGTTTGTATTGCTGCTGTGTTGGTTGTGATCTCTCCTCTTTAATACTTGATTTTAATTATTTGAGTCCTTTCCTTCTTCTTTTTGATCAAACTGGCTACTGGTTTATCAATTTTGTTAATTCTTTCAAAGAACCAGCTTCTGGGTTCATTGATATGTTCTACTGTTTTTGTTTTTTTGTTTGTTTGTTTGTTTGTTTGTTTGTTTTGATAGCATTGATTTCTGCTCTAATCTTTATTATTTCCTGTCTTCTCCTGGTTTGGGGTTTTGTTTGCTGATTATTTCCAGCTCTTTCAGGTGTAGGATTAAGTTGTGTATCTGAGAGCTTTCTTTCTTCTTCAGGAAGGCTTGAATTACTACATATTTCCCTGTTATGACCACATTTGCTGCATCTCAGAGCTTTTGGGCTGTTGTGTTACCATTTTCTGTAGCTTCCATGTACTGTTTAATTTTCTCTTTAACTTCACGGTTAGCCCATTCATTGTTTAGTAAGATATTCTTTAGTCTCCAATTATTCGTTATTTTTCCACATTGTTTCTTGTCCTTGATTTCAAGTTTCAGAATGTTGTGGTCTGAAAATTTGCACAGCATGATCTTGACATTTTTGTACTTCTTGAGGGCTAATATGTGTCCCAGTATGTGATCTATTCTAGAGAACGTTCCATGTGCACTGGAGAAGAAATTATATTCTGTTGTTTTGGGATGAAATGTTCTGAATATATCTGTTAAGTCCAACAGGTCCAGTGTATCATTTGAAGAAATTTTTTCCTTGTTGGTTTGCTGTTTAGATGATCTATCCATTGTTGTAAGTGTTGAAGTGTGCTGTAAGTTTGCTGTAAGTGTGGGGTTTTGAAGTTCCTTACTATTATAGTATGATTATCAATGAGTTTCTTTATGTTTGTGATTAAGTGAGTTATATAGTTGGATACTTCCACATTTGGAGCATAAATGTTTACAATTTTTAGTTCTTCTTGGTGAACAGATCCCTTAATAATATAATGCCCTTCTTCATCACTTGTTACAGTCTTTATTTTAAAGTCTAGATATTCTGACTGTCGATAGGAGGAGGGAAGATGGCGGCGTAGGAGGACGCTGGGCTCACCTCGCGTCCTGCTGATCACTTAGATTCCACCTACACCTGCCTAAATAACCCAGAAAACCACCAGAGAATTAGCAGAACGGAGTCGCCGGAGCCAAGCGCAGACGAGAGGCCCACGGAAGAGGGTAGGAAGGGCGGCGAGGCGGTG
>NW_024413322.1:0-8489 GCF_014898765.1 Herpailurus yagouaroundi | reverse complement strand
TAATCAAAGCAAGTGACATTTTGCACGTAAAATCAGAAATCCTGAAGAAAGTGGGCCTCTTGGGGGAAGAGTAAAAGGAAATGACGGCTTTTTCTTGCAATTTAAGAAGTTCACTTATACAACCTCTAGTGATCTTTTCCTTTCGCCCTTAAAAATGGTCTATAGTCTGGTCACTGAATGCCTGGATTATCTTCCTGTCTCCAATCTTTCTTCATTTTGCATTCTTAATCATTCAAATTACCTCTGCCAAATCACCTTTACCTGCAACTTTGAACACATTAACCACCTCACAAACCCGTAATCATCCGTTATTGAATGATTTATTCAGCATTTCAACATCTTCCATCAATCCACTCCAATATATTCTTTCCCAATCCTTCTCTACCTTTATTCCTTTTCTTTCAATACTACACTTTCTCCTCATATACCTGAAACAAATCCCATCCTTGCATCTGGTAAGTCATCTCTCTTCATCTTTCTTGAAAACCAACACTTACTTGATGTGAGAACTATAGGGAGAAGGTTGAGTCGATTCAATAGGTAGAAGTCTCTTGGTAGTCATCTGATATGATTAACTAAAGGAGATTGGAGCTAACTCCCCTCTTCCTTACATGTTTCTACCAGAGACAAGGTGAGGACAGAATGATGAGGCGCAGAATTTGGAGGAGTGCTACAGGGTAGAGATTGCTTGGAATATGTAGTAGTTCTGAGTGTTAAAGAGGGCCTGCAGTGTTTTAGGACTTGTCTCTTTTATTCGTCCAATTACAGCTTTCTCTCCATTATCTTTAATAAAGGCCTCAATTTATATGCTGCCTTCCTTGGTGAACATTATGTAGTAGTCACTATCAGATCTCTCAAGTGAGGAGAGGAAGGGTGACTGCCATAGTTAGCCAAGTAGGCACAATGATGACAGGAAGGATATTCCAAACAGAGGATGGCAGTATATACTGTAAAGCAATTTTATGGCAGTACATACTCTGGGGAGTAAAACTCTTAGGTGGGCAATTCCATTATTATATCCAACATGAGTAATATGGGCAGAGTTTGGTTACCTAGCAGATATTAAGCTTAGAAACAATATATATTTTGGATTTTAAATTTTTATTCACCTCCATATAACAGCATATATAAAATGTTGCACAGACAAAAATCATTTCTGAAATTTGGTAACTCTTTTGGGATTGGCACAGATTACAGACTTGAAAAAAAAGCCATGGTGGAAAAATTTTCATCTCTAAGGGTAGATTTGGTACGGAGATAGCTAAAAGTCACTTGAGACGAAGTCTGGTGAAATCAGGTGGGTAATAACCTGAACATAATTTTTAGTGAAATAAGCATGTAAAAGAATGACCTAATTTACTGTTAGAGTAAGTATCTATAGCTTCACAACATGCCACCCTTAAAAGAAACAAAGGTTACTGAGATAAGGTAAGTACTTAAAGTTTTGTTTGGGGCATAAATGTTAAGTATCTGATTTTGTGATAGAGGGAAAATGGGCATAGCTAAGGGAAAAATACAAAATATTCAGCTTCTTTGGAGGCCAGGTAATAAGGCTTCCATCAACCTGCTATGGCTTCAGGAGGGTAAGCAGCTTTTCTATCAAGTGTGGATTGGTAGCCTTGCTTGATTCAAATGAGTGATTTCAGCTGTTAGGAAGCAGGAAATGGTGCTGGATTACAAAGAGACAACCAAAACTAACACAAACACACATAGGCTTCCTGGTATGTAAATTCTTTTTGAGGTTAGAGATCTCCTTTTACAGAATTTAGTACATAACAGATTCAAAGACCAAACTTTTTGACCTCCCAATATTAAATAACTAAATGTGCAAAAGAATCACCATTAAATAGGACATCAAAAGCTATACATTTTCTATGAAACAATATGTGCACAGATTTTCAAAGCTGTGAAAATGCAATAAAGAGCACAACACATTTTGGTCACTTTATTAAATGACATTAAATAGTTTAAGTTTCAACTACTAAACAGCACTTTGAATGGTGAAAACACAGATAGTATTATTGTCATACTTGAATGCTTTTCTTTAAAAACACAATTCCAGTCCTTATATATATTACAAAACAGCCTTAAAGGAAGAAGTGACATCTTTTCTACAGTACTTAAGATACTCAATACGAAACTGAAAAGCAGTCTAAACAGAAACAAAGGCAAGTCTTCACAGCTGTATGATTTCAGCAGCCAAAGCTGGATGATGGACTGAAACATTACTATACAACTGGGACAAAACATATACAATATCACAATACTAAGCAAAAACGCTTTACACCCAAAGAAATAAAACAGGTTACAAAATGTGGAGAATTTAGCAGGCAAAACTGTTATTACAAGCAACATTTTAAATCGTCATTTTTTAAGCCATTGCAACTATTTAAAACATCTAAAACAAATAGAAAAATGAGCCTTTTAGTATCTTAATTGATGTGATTTTGTCTTTAAATATTTGTTAAAGCTTGATGTTATACTCAAAGTACATATTATGTAGCTAAAATGTCAAGTGAGAAGAGTGTATGCAAAGTGGTCCAAGTTTTATTTCAAACTCTTAGTTCCAATTAATCCTTTCTATGTATTACTCAAGTCATAGTTTCATCCATGGTGAAAAAGGTTTAGAAGGTTGCCTAAAATTTTTACATCCATGTCTTTGAGCAAGTAATCAGACCATGTTGAAAGTTCTCAGGTCTAGTAAATCAGGTTTAAAGTATTCTGGACTTGCAGAAATACCAACTGACAACAGCTGGCCATTGTGTACTGCCTTTAAATACTTCTCATAAATCTTGTCCTTTTCATTCTTCTAAAGTAAAAACATATCTCCCCCATCCCAATTAAATAAACTTGATTATATGGCTGGCACAATATCCAAATATATGGAATTTGTTAGTGATACTCACCATGGTAAAGTGGGAGGGGGGATGGAGTGAATCCACCTAACCTCACAAATTCTGTATCACAAACCTTAGTGCTCTTGGATGTTTACCACTAGTTCTTTCATGATAAAAATGGAAATCTCTTAATCATCTAAATAACTCAAAACAGTTCTAGCTAATGTTAAACTCATTCTAATCCAGTGATACCTAGAGCAATTCCACCACCCAACTTTCATTTTTTATGTAATTTTTTAGCTATTTCCACTACCTGTTACATCACCATCTCAAAAATAGTTTTGCCATGTTGAGTTGACTCCCATAGTCTAACAATCTTTTTCTTCAAGGAACTCAAGCAACCAAATTGTACATGAATAAACTCATAGGTCATTTTATAGGCTTGGATTAAGAAAAACAACATTGTAATGGTTTTCTAGTAAAAGTTCATAAAAGGGTAGTAGATGAATTTTGATCCTAAAACTGCCTCATGGATCTAAACTAAAAAAAAATCAAACTTTGAAATGTAAGTTATTTAAAATAACATAGGAAAGTTGAGGGAAAAGAACATAGGGTGACAGAAAAGAGGAAGAGCATAGAAGCCAGTGATCCTTATCTTTCGGAGGAATTATTTCACAATACTGACAGTACTGGGAATTATTAAAGCACATTCCTCATGTGAACTTAAGAAGTCAGCAATGGTTCTGCCATTTTGATATTTATAGAACAGGGTGTGACCCTACAACCACACCATCATCCTTAACCTCCTAAAATGCTAGAACTTGATTTTGTTAGTCCACATCCCACTGCCAGCAACAGGATGAAGCACTAGCACTGGCACCAAGCAGTTAGGAGGTGTGCTTTATATTAGTGCCAGGAGCGAGAAAATTCATGTGTGGGAGATAATCCACAACCCTGAAATTTTACCAGTAATTATTTAAGCACATATAAGTGAAAATAAAAAATGGCCGAAAGACTAAAGAAGAAAAAGGAATTCTCTTCTTAGGCTATACTTAAGGCTGTTTATACAATGCTAAGATAACTGCAAGACTCCTCCAAGTTTTCGAGCAGTAGTATTTGAGAATATTGCACACAATTCTGTGTCAAAGATAACCCTTAGTTTCTAACTTTCAGTCACGGAGATGATAACAGCAGGAGCCGAGTTGCAGACTTCAGTCAAAAGAACATTAAAACCATTTCAATCACTTTAATAAAGAAATGGATTAAGTACAAAAGTATTTTATAACTTGAGGAATCAACTCTAAGAACTCAGCTGTGTATTTTTATATGTAAAGAACGAATATATAAATCTGTATTCTTTGCTAAATTCATTAATTTTATGACAATTTTATGGTCGCTAAAAGCAGGCATAAAAATTTAGAGAGGAAATCTGTGGAGTTGTTACTGTTATGGAAGGACTTGTTTTCACTGAAAACAATTTGAAATATCTTCTGTACTCAATGTGTGTAAGAAGATTCTAGGCAACATCACTGACAAATGTCAGGAAAAAATGGTATGCCCTATTAAAAAAAATTAAAACTAATATGGAAGATTGGCATTTAAGGGGACCAAACTATTTATACAGTTGAGTTCTGTTAAGTCATTGATTCCTAAAAAAATAAAAGATCTTTCTATGATTTTAACAATCCATTTAAGCTTAGTGCAAAATCACATTGATTTCCCTTGGGAAGGTCCTGGATTTTTGCTTCTCATTGGGGGTGGTGCACGTTGCAATGGTGGTGGCTGCATACCACCAGCTACTGACTGATACATTCCTCTCATATCAATTTGCTGGTAGTTAGAAGGATTCATGATTAAATTTGGAGGCTTTGGCATCATGAGGTGACCCAGTGTTGCTTGTTGATAAGTCATTTGTTGTTGTTGCTGCTGATTGTACTGCTGCTGGAGCCTTCGGTTCATAAGTATTCGCTGAACACAGCTGATTAACTAAAGAGAGAAAAGGGAGTGCATGTTACAAGTGCATGACCTGTCACAAAGAGGCAAATATCAAGTTTTAAGTTAAAATCAATTTGTTAAGGGTGTACCATATCAAAAGGAAAACACATTATTGTTATCACCATTACTAATTTGAGGCATTCACAAGACCATTACTGTAGAAACCAGTTAGTAACACCATTTAGGGCTAAATTTTCTTAATGACTTGACTACTGTATTGCAAGCAGCATTTAGGTTAGTTGCCATAGTAACTGTCCTGCGCTATGATTAGTTTCAAGTATTAGTTACAGCACTTTTTGTCAAGTCTCATTTCTTGTTCATTCTTCTGAATATTTCACATAATGACAGACAAACATTTTTAGTGACAAACACCAAAGGG
This sequence comes from Herpailurus yagouaroundi, assembly GCF_014898765.1. NCBI lineage: Eukaryota > Metazoa > Chordata > Mammalia > Carnivora > Felidae > Herpailurus > Herpailurus yagouaroundi. The sequence continues at coordinate 3,278 of NW_024413322.1, read as the reverse complement.
GAAAAGTACTTGCAGTGGGAATAATTCCTACCTGGACTATCTCAAATTTCCTAAGATAATCTGAAATCAATAATTCTACAGTGCTTTCTAAGTAAAATTCATGCCACAGAAATTGATTCCCTGGAGTCAAGAGTTGAAATTTCCCACTGAAAGGCAGATGGCTGGCAAACAACTATGCTGGGAAAAAAACGATCAAAGGTCCTGGAATATGCTAGCCTTTTAAAGAATTAAATAATTTATTTATTTATTTATTTAAAAAAAATTTTTTTTTCAACGTTTATTTATTTTTGGGACAGAGAGAGACAGAGCATGAACGGGCGAGGGGCTCGAACTCACGGACCGCGAGATCGTGACCTGGCTGAAGTCGGACGCTTAACCGACTGCGCCACCCAGGCGCCCCAAGAATTAAATAATTTAATAGGAACTGGTGACATATATCATCTATAGCTCCACTGTTTTTTTTTTACTCTCAAATATATTAAAAAGTATACTTATTTTGGGAAGGTGTTTAAAAATGGTAAATATGGTAAATATGGTAAAAGTTTGGCAAAAATTCCTTTTTAAAAAAAATTTTTTTTAATGTTTATTTATTTTTGAGACAGAGACAGAGCATGAACGAGGGAGGGTCAGAGAGAGAGAGGGAGACACAGAATCCGAAGCAGGCTCCAGGCTCTGAGCTGTCAGCACAGAGCCCGACGCGGGGCTTGAATGCACGCACCATGATATAATGACCTGAGCTGAAGTTGGACACCCAACTGACAGCCACCCAGGCGCCCCTGGCAAAAATTCCTTTTTAAATGTCCAGACTACATAAAATATAAAATTATGTGAAAGAGATCCTACATAATCTTCAAGTAGACCCACTTGGGAAGTTGTTGCTCTTCTATAATCTGGTAACCAAGATATTACACCTTTACTTGACATTATTAGGTTTTCTGACAATACTTCTTCCAGGAACAACCAATGACCAGCCAGCCAGCCATATGAGGAAGGGACGGTTATTGACATAGATGTCACACAAACCCATTATTATGAATTCAAGAAAATTGGACATAACTTAGAAATAGTCAAACTCTTACCATTTGTTGTTTTGTCAATACATCATTGTAGATTGCTTCTCTTCGTTTAACATCAAGCTCCTGACTGGCTTGTCTACTTAATGCTAACGCCTGTACTTGGGCCTCTGAGAGATTCATGTTTTCTTTCCACTAAAAGAAAAAGGTTCTATTTACTCCTTATTGCAATACACTGAGGAAAAATAATTAAGGTACTTAAAAATATTCAGGATTTTAGAAGTTTTTTTTTCTCTCTCCTTTATTCTTTTCTAAAGAAAACAAGGATGTAAAAAGCAAGGCACTAAGTTATCCACCGTTGTACAAGGTTTGGCTATCTCTGGAGTGAAACAACTTGGATTTAATTGGTGCAACAGATAAAACTTGTTTATGTAAACAACACATACATTTCTATGACTGACTGATTTCCCATTTCTTAGATATTACCCATTTCTCATTTGTGCCAGCTTTTAGGTAAAATTGCTGAATTATAGCTTGACACTATTATCCAGTTTACGAGCATTTTACTATTGCCAATAAAGATATAAGAATTATGCGGTTTTCCCCACAGAAGGAGTGAAGCAAACAACAATTAAAAATTAAAACAAATTAGGGGAGGGACAATAATTGCAAGTTGGAGTAAGACAACTGCCAATTAACTTACTACAGCTGAAATTATATCTTCAAGAGGCTGAATCCTCACTGCCGTCACACTGTTCGTTGCTTCCACAACCTTTTCTCTTCCTTGATTAATGAGGTCCTAGAAGAATAGAAGAAATCTTACATAGGGCATATAAAAGATGGCCTGGTTGTAAAGTATAAGGATCCTTCCTCTTGCCAATTGATAGCACTTGTTTTCTTTGTAAATGTTTATTTATTTATTTGTTTGGGGGGGGGGGCAGAGAAAGAGGGAGAGAATCCCAAGCAGACTCTGCACTGTCAGCACAGAGCCCAACTTGGGGCTCAATCTCCTGAACCATGAGATCATGACCTGAGCCCAAATCAAGAGTCAGGCGCTTAAATGACTGAGCCACCCAGGCACCCCTTTTATATAGCATTTGGTTTTAAAACTCTTCAAATAATTGAAAAGCAGAAAACTGCAGCATCAATAAAGTGGGTAAAACGCATCAGTGAGGGTCTTGTTAGGAAGATAAAAGTTTGGGTTTGCACCAGTAATTTATAAATTTAAATACATTTTAAAAAGGAAACAACAGTTTCAATTAAGTTATTACATTATTGGTATAATAAAACCTAATCTTTCTTATTTAATTCATAATTGACTCTTAAGTAATTATTTCATACTGAACATTATCATATACTTAATGCTGCATCTACATTGCATCACAATGTAAATTAATGTATTCTATTTTCAAACATTAAGTTAATTTGTTTATTCAAAATATTTTATAACTGAAGAAAGTTCTATTTCCCCAGGTAATCAGCTGCCTATTGTTCCTTAATTAAAACAATTCAAACAACATTAATTCAAGGCCTAATTCTCTTGTGCTCTGAACAAATCACATTCTACCATACTATGTTGGTTCAAAAGGGTCAACAAATAAAAGAAAAATTTCTTGGTCTATTCAGAGGTAATCTTTTGGAGAATGTGATATTCCTGCATAGGGAACCCTCAACAACAGGCACTTGAAATTGCCTTTAATTGAAGTTAAACTAATTTTATACTTCACAACTTACCTCCAGCTGTTGATTACTCATTGCTGACAGGGCTCCCAAATTGAAAGGAATATAAGGAGTTTGAGAGTTGAAACTGACAGGGGGTAAATTGGTCCCAGTTGGTATGTTGAAACGCATGGTCAGTCCCTAAAAACAAAAAATTAGAGGAGAGGAGGGAAGACGGCGGCGTAGGAGGACGCTGGGCTCACTGCACGTGCTGCTGATCACTTAGATTCCACCTACACCTGCCTAAATAACCCAGAAAACCACCAGAGGATTAGCAGAACGGAATCGCCGGAGCCAAGCCCAGACGAGAGGCCCACGGAAGAGGCTAGGAAGGGCGGTGAGGCGGTGCGCGCTCCACGGACTGGCGGGAGGGAGCCTGGGCGGAGGGGCGGCTCGCCGGCCAAGCAGAGCCCCCGAGTCTGGCTTGCAAAAAGCGGAGGGGCCTGACGGACTGTGTTCCGACAGCAAGCGCGACTTAGCGGCTGGGAGGTCATAAGTTAACAGCTCTGCTCAGAAAGCGGGAAGGCTGGAGGACAAAGGGAAGGA
>NW_024413321.1:0-1291 GCF_014898765.1 Herpailurus yagouaroundi | reverse complement strand
CCAGAAGCAGTCAGCCCTCGAGGGGCTTCATAATCTGGTCCTACAGTACCCATCCAAACTTAGCATGTGATGGATCCTCTTCCCCTGCTTCCACCTGCTCCCCCACCACACCTTCCTCCCCACCACACACAGGCTGTGATCATTCCTGCCTCCATCTACACGGCCACCCTGTTTGGAACTGTGTGCCCTTCTCACCATCTCGCCAGATCCTTCAAGGTTCAATACGTTCTCCATGAAATCTTCCCTGATGGCACCAGCCAACACCATTCTTTTCCTTTCCTGACTGTCTCGCCGTCTTCTGTGAAACTAGGCATAGAAATTACATTGTCCTTGGACTTACATCTTGAAGATTCTAAGGTTACCTCTCAGCTCGAGGGCACCATGGCCCTTTAGCAAGGTCTAGAGACTACCCCGTATGGTATGGGGGGAAAGAATGGCGCAGTGTGCATCTGGTATTTGCCAACCCAGGTCTCCATCATCCGTCATGGCGGTGGTGGTATTGGAACTTAATTTTACATGGTCTCATATTACCCAATGGCATGTTGTTCCTTCCATGTTCTTAGGGCTGCCCTGATAAGATTTTCAGATTTTAAAGGCACTGACTGTTGAAGTTATAGCAAGAAATAACCATAAAAGGTGCCATAGACTTACAACTGATCGTCCTAAAGGGATCCATCAAGTTGATCTTCCATTCTCCAGTTGATTTGACGGGCTTTGAAAAGATGATTTTATGCTTCAAAAGTGCGATTTCATGGATTTCCTGGTGCGTTTCGCATAACTGTATGTAGAAATATATGCACGTGTGTATATGTTCTATGCGTATATACTGTACGTATAAACCAGATTAGTAATTCATCTGTAACTGAAGACACTCCTTCCCGGAAACTACACTCCCCCAGGGCTACTTCCACAAGATACTTCCTTCTGAATAGGGAACAGGTGAGACGCTTCATTAGTGTCCACGAAGTTGCCCCATGAGCATGAAATTAGAAACTTTCCTCCCCTTCTTTCCACTGGTTAAAACTGCTCTGGGCCTGCTGCTTGCGGGCTGGTCCGTCCTTAAGTAACTTCTCAGCCTTTCAACATTTATTTATTTTTGGGACAGAGAGAGACAGAGCATGAATGGGGGAGGGGCAGAGAGAGAGGGAGACACAGAATCGGAAACAGGCTCCAGGCTCTGAGCCATCAGCCTAGAGCTTGACACGGGGCTCGAACTCCCGGACCGCGAGATCATGACCTGGCTGAAGTCGGACGCTCAACCGACTGCGCCACCCAGGCGCCCCAACTTCTC
>NW_024413320.1:0-1029 GCF_014898765.1 Herpailurus yagouaroundi | reverse complement strand
CTTGCCTACCCACCCCAGCTAAGACGCCAGATCCCCAGCATCACAAGCCTGGCAGTGTGCAAGTAGCCCAGACAGGCCACCCCACCCCACAGTGAATCCTGCCCCTAGGAGAGGGAAAGAGAAGGCACGCACCAGTCTGACTGTGGCCCCAGCGGTGGGCTGGGGGCAGATATCAGGTCTGACTGCGGCTCCGCCCACCAACTCCAGTTATACACCACAGCACAGGGGAAGTGCCGTGCAGGTCCTCACCACGCCAGGGACTATCCAAAATGACCAAGCGGAAGAATTCCCCTCAGAAGAATCTCCAGGAAATAACAACAGCTAATGAGCTGATCAAAAAGGATTTAAATAATATAACAGAAAGTGAATTTAGAATAATAGTCATAAAATTAATCGCTGGGCTTGAAAACAGTATAGCTGACAGCAGAGAATCTCTTGCTACAGAGATCAAGGGACTAAGGAACAGTCACGAGGAGCTGAAAAACGCTTTAAATGAAATGCATAACAAAATGGAAACCACCACGGCTCGGATTGAAAAGGCAGAGGAGAGAATAGGTGAACTAGAAGATAAAGTTATGGAAAAAGAGGAAGCTGAGAAAAAGAGAGATAAAAAAATCCAGGAGTATGAGGGGAAAATTAGAGAACTAAGTGATACACTAAAAAGAAATAATATACGCATAATTGGTATCCCAGAGGAGGAAGAGAGAGGGAAAGGTGCTGAAGGGGTACTTGAAGAAATAATAGCTGAGAACTTCCCTGAAGTGGGGAAGGAAAAAGGCATTGAAATCCAAGAGGCACAGAGAACTCCCTTCAGACGTAACTTGAATCGATCTTCTGCACGACATATCATAGTGAAACTGGCAAAATACAAGGATAAAGAGAAAATTCTGAAAGCAGCAAGGGGTAAACGTGCCCTCACATATAAAGGGAGACCTATAAGACTCGTGACTGATCTCTCTTTTGAAACTTGGCAGGCCAGAAAGAATTGGCACGAGATTTTCAGTGTGCTAGACAGAAAAAATATGCAGC
>NW_024413319.1:0-1764 GCF_014898765.1 Herpailurus yagouaroundi | reverse complement strand
TGAGCCCACCAGCAGGCTCCACACTGGGTGTGAAGGCTGCTTAAGATTCTCTCTTTCCCTCCCTCTGCCCCTCTCCCCAACTCACTGTCTCCAAAAAATAAAAAATAAAAATTTGGCCTCATCTATAAGGATCTTATTCATGAAAAAAAAAATGTTTAATAATTTCCAGCAGACATTTCAGAGAAGAGCAGTGGCTTTATCAAGCATCATTATTTCTTAAATATTTCTTGTATAAAAACAAAACACAACATAAATATACAACAAAGATACACAGAAACAAAATATCAATAAAAATATATGATAGTCTATAGCTACAGGTTAGATATGTTCAGGAATAGAAGGTGTGTGGAGGGCAGATCTTCATTTTATTTTTTAATTTTTTTAATGCTTATTTTATTTTTGAGAGAGAGAGAGAGAGAGAGAGAGAGAGAGAGAACACAGCGAGGGAGGGACAGAGAGACAGGGAGACACAGAATGTAAAGCAGGCTCCAGGCTCCCAGCTGTCAGTTCAGAGCCCGAGGCAGGGCTTGAACTCATGAACCATGAGACCATAACCTAAGCCAAAGTCAGACGCTTTAACCAACTGAGCCACCCAGGCACCCCCAGATCTTCATTTTAATACTTTCCTATTATTACCAATTTACCTGACCTCAATTTGTTTTTACTTAAGCAATTTTACTATATATATTCCCTATACGATGCCTCAAATCCTTTGTTTCAGTGATGTAGAAAATGACTACCTCTCTAAATACATACACTGGTATATCTCACACAAGAGACACCAAGCCTTTATGGTGTTATATGGACAGTCCCAGAACAGATTTCAATTGCACTAATTCACAATTCATTAATATCATGAATGAGAAAGAAATAAATCAAATTCTTCCAGTTGCTGTCACCATCTGGAAAATTTACAGAATGAACCCTATTTACTACATATTATGATATTCCTAGTTTCTGCAGTTAAGGCAACTTCACATATTTTTTAAAGTGTTGGCTTTTGTAAAAAAAAAAAAAATTAACGGTCTTCTTACAGATACAAAAACGATCTTATTTTAGAAACCAACCATGCCTAAGGCTGAAAAGAAATACTTCTAACTAAAACACAGTATAATCTTTTATTTTCTCCAAAACTTAACTCACTGTTGAATAAATATAGAATTCTATAGTACTTCTTTCTATTCTGAAAGAAGAAACGGTTTCTCAAGACACAGTATTTTGCTTTTATCAGTATAGTACACAGCTGCATTATTTGTACTTATGCCCAACATTCAGTAAATGCTCAAAGTATTAAAAATAACCGGCAATTCATATTTAATACTTAACAAGAGGTACATAGTGACTACTGAGGGCATACTGATAAAACTGAGCCACGTTTATTCTGGAAAAGGAAATTTACAAAACTGAAAAGAATTATTGCTTATGGGATGACCATTCTCCACATTAAACTCTGTAATGGGAAAAGACAAGTCAATGTAGAAAATTCACGTGTTTTTTAAAATGTCAGTAACTTCCCAGAGGTTTGGAAACATGACGTAAGTATTAGGATGTACAAAACAGATCTCCACAAATTCAGTTTTACATTCAAATTCTTGCTGAAACTTCATCTGTTTACCCAAATCAGAGGAAATAAAGGTGCCTGCAGGAAACAGGCAGCAGCTTACTGATCCAGCATCACAAGGCTGACCCCCCTGTGGAATGTTCAGTCACGTTATGTTGGAATAAAAGGCAAAGGTTAGGATGCAAACCCCTTCTCACTTCCTG
>NW_024413318.1:0-2179 GCF_014898765.1 Herpailurus yagouaroundi | reverse complement strand
CAATTGCAGGGTTAGGGTTCGAGGGAGGCTTAGGTTTCGGTGGAGGTTCCCGATTCGGGGTAGGGTTAGGGTTAGTGTTAGCTCCCAGGAGGATCCAGGCGCCGAACCCTCAGCAGGGAAGTAGTCTCCGCCAAGGTCTGAGTTGAGGGCACAAGGGACGGTGACGGTCAGGATCCATCCTTGGCTGCCAAGGCCATACACTTCGATCCCCCCTTGTCGAGGAGGCCTTTGGAATCCTCTCGGACAGCTGCAGGCTGGCCTGGGAAACGACATGGGGAGCTTCCAGCTGCCATGCCGAGTCAGCCTGCCCCGCATCTGTATTCCTGGCGCGTGATGTTGTCAGACGTTGGAATTGGGTCCCATGGGGAGAGAGCCTTAGCTAGGTTTAGCGTTCAGGCAATGGACGTCGCCAGGGCGGAAGCGACTACGGTCTCGTGATCTCTCTCGAGGGCTGAAGTGAGGGCCCGTGCAAGAAGGCGGCTCAATTGCAGGGTTAGGGATCGAGGCAGGCTTACGTTTCCGTGGAGGGTCCCGGTTTGGGGTAGGGTTAGGGTTAGGGTTAGCACCCAGGAGGCTCCAGGCGCCCAACCACAGCAGGGCAGTGGTCTCCGCGAAGGGCTGAGTTGAGGGCACAAGGGAAGGTGCCGGTCAGGATCCCTCTTTGGCTGCCATGGCCACACTCGTCGATCCGCCCCTGGTCGAGGAGGCCTGCGGAATCCTCACGGGCAGCAGCAGCCGGGCCAGGGAATCGACATGGGGAGCTTCCAGCTTCCATGCCGAGTCAGTCTACCCCGCTTCTGGACCTAGGACGAGTGATGTTGTCAGACTTTGGAATTGGGTCCCCATGGGGATAGATCCTTAGCTAGGGTTCGGGTTCGGGCCAGGGACGTTGCCAGGGCCGAAGCGACTCCAGTCTCATGATCTCCCTTGAGAGCTGAAGTGAGGGCCCGTGCCAGAAGGCGGCTCAATTGCAGGGTTAGGGTTTGAGGGAGGCTTAGGTTTTGGTGGAGGTTCCCGGTTCGGGGTAGTGATAGGGTTAGGGTTAGCTCCCAGGAGGCTCCAGGCGCCGAACCCTCAGCAGGGCAGCAGTCTCCGCCAAGGTCTGAGTTGAGGGCACAAGGGACGGTGCCGGTCAGGATCCATCTTTGGCTGCCAATGCCATACACGTCGATCCCCCCTGGTCGAGGACGCCTCTGGAATCCTCTCGGAGAGCTTGAGGCTGGCCTGGAAAACGACATGGGGAGCTTCCAGCTTCCATGCCGAGTCAGCCTGCCCCGCACCTGGACTCCAGGCGCGTGATATTGTCAGAGGTTGGAATTGGGTCCCATGGGGAGAGAGCCTTAGCTAGGGTTCGGGTTCGGGCTAGGGACGTCGCGAGGGCCGAAGCGACTCCGGTCTCGTGATATCCCTCGAGGCCTGAATTGCAGGGTTAGGGATCGAGGCAGGCTTAGGTTTCCGTGGAGGGTCCCGGTTTGGGGTAGGGTTAGGATAGGGTTAGCACCCAGGAGGCTCCAGGCGCCGAACCCTAAGCAGGGCAGTGGTCTCCGCGAAGGGTTGAGTTGAGGGCACAAGGGACGGTGCCGGTCCGGTTCCGTCTTTGGCTGCCAAGTCCACACTCGTCGATCCGCCCCTGGTCGACGAGGCCTCCGGAATGCTCACGGGCAGCTCTAGCCGGGCCTGGGAAACGACATGGGAGCTTCCAGCCTCCATGCCGAGTCAGTCTACACCGCTTCAGGACCTCAGACGACTGATGTTGTCAGACGTTGGAATTGGGTCCCCATGGGGAGAGAGCCTTAGCTAGGGTTAGGTTTCGGGCCAGGGAGGTCGCCAGGGCCGAAGCGACTCCGGTCTCGTGATCTCCCTTGAGGGCTGAAGTGAGGGCCCGTGCCAGAAGGCGGCTCAATTGCAGGGTTAGGGTTCGAGGGAGGCTTAGGTTTCGGTGGAGGTTCCGATTCGGGGTAGTGTTAGGGTTAGTGTTAGCTCCAAGTCGGATCCAGGCGCCGAACCCTCAGCAGGGCAGTAGTCTCCGCAAAGGTCTGAGTTGAGGGCACAAGGGACGGTGCCGGTCAGGATCCATCTTTGGCTGCCAAGGATATACACGTCGATCCCCCTGGTCGAGGAGGCCTCTGGAATCCTCCCGGACAGCTGCAGGCTGGCCTGGGAAACGACATGGGGAGCT
>NW_024413317.1:0-2670 GCF_014898765.1 Herpailurus yagouaroundi | reverse complement strand
AGAGGTAAAAGATCTGTATTCTGAAAACTATAGAAGGCTTGTGAAGGAAATTGACGAAGATACAGAGAAAGCAAAAACATTCCATGCTCGTGGATTGGAAGAATAAATATTGGCGAAATGTCAATATGACCCAACGCAGTCCTCACATTATATGCAGCACCAATCACATTACACAAGCTCTCTTCTCCAAGCTGGAACAAACAATCATAAAATATGTATGGAAACACAAAAGACCCTGAATAGCCAAAGTAATACTGAAAAAGTAAACCAAAGTTAGAGGCACCACAATGCCAGACTTTAGCCGCTACCACAAAGCTATAACCATCAAGACAGCATGGTATTGGCACAGTAACAAATACATAGACTTAATGGCTTAGAATAGAGACCCCAGAATTGGACCCACGTACATATGGCCAACTAATCTTTGACAAAGCAGGAAAGAATATCCAATGGAAAAAAAGACAGTCTCTTTAACAAATGGTGCTAAGAGAAGTGAACATCAACATGTAGAAGAATGAAACTAGACAAGTTTCTTACACCACTCACAAAAATAAACTCACAATGGTTGAAGTACGTGAATGTGAGACAGGAAACCATCAAACCCTGGACGAGAAAGCAGGAAAAATCCTCTTTGACCTCAACGTCAGCAAGTTCTTAGCTGACACATCTCCAAAGGCAAGGGAATTAAAAGCAAAATGAACTATTGGGATCTCATCAAAATAAAATACTTATCCACAATGAAGGAAACAATCAACAAAACTAAAAGGCAACTGACCGAATGGGAAAAGATGTGTGCAAAAGTCATACTGGAGAATTGGCTAGTACCCTAAACATGTAAAAAGAAATCACCAACTCCACACCCGGAATTCGAAGAATCCAGTGACGAAATGGGCAAAAGGCTTGAACAGACACTGTTCTAAAAAAGACATCCAGATTGTCAAGAGACACATGAAAAGATGCTCAACAGCACTCCTCGTCAGGGAAATCCAAAGCAAAACCGCACTGAGATACCACCTCATGCCAGTCACAGTGGCTACAATGAGCAAACTAGAAGACTATAGATGCTGGTGAAGATGCGGAGAAACAGGAACACTCTTGCACTGTTGGTGGGAATGCATCCTGGTGCAGCCGCTCTGGAAAACAGTGTGGAGGTTCCTCAAATCATTAAAAATAGATCTACCCTAAGACCTAGCAATAGCACTGCTAGGAATTTACCCAAGGGGTACAGGAGTGCTGAGACATAGGGGCGCATGTACACCAATGTTTATAGCACTACTTTCAACAACAGCCAACTTATGGAAAGAGCCTAGCTGTCCATCAACTGACAAGTGGATAAAGAAGTTGTGGTTGATGTATACCATGGAATACTACTTGGCAATGAGAAAGAACGAAATCTGGCCATTTGTAGCAACGTGAATGGAACCGGGGGGTATTATGCTACGTGATATAAGTCAGGCAGAGAAAGACAGATACCATATGTTTTCATCCACGTGTGGATCCTGAGAAACTTAGCAGAAGACCATGGGGGAGGTGATGTGGGGAAACAGTTATAGAGAGGGAGGGACACAAATCATAAGAGACCCTTAAATATCGACAACAGACTGAGGGTTGACGTGGGGTTGGGGAGAGTGGAAAGTGGGTGATGGGCATTGAGGAGGGTACCTGTTGGGATGAACACTGGGTGTTGCGGGGAAACTAATTTGAAAATAAATGACATTTGAACATTGGGGTACAAGTGCCCCTATGCATCAGTACTCCTGTGTCCCTTGGATGAATTCCTAGCAGTGCTATTGCTGGGTCATAGGGTAGGTCTATTTTTAATTTTCTGAGGAACCTCCACACTGCTTTCCAGAGCAGCTGCACCAATTTGCATTCCCACCAACAGTGCAAGAGGGTTCCCGTTTCTCCACATCCTCTCCAGCATCTATAGTCTCCTGATTTGTTCATTTTGGCCACTCTGACTGGCGTGAGGTGATATCTGAGTGTGGTTTTGATTTGTATTTCCCTGATAAGGAGCGACGTTGAACATCTTTTCATGTGCCTGTTGGCCATCCGGATGTCTTCTTTAGAGAAGTGTCTATTCATGTTTTCTGCCCACTTCTTCACTGGGTTCTTTGCTTTTCGGGTGTGGAGTTTGGTGAGCTCTTTATAGATTTTGGATACTAGCCCTTTGTCCGATATGTCATTTGCAAAGATCTTTTCCCATTCCGTTGGTTGCCTTTTCGTTTTGTTGGTTGTTTCCTTTGCTGTGCAGAAGCTTTTTATCTTCATAAGGTCCCAGTAATTCACTTTTGCTTTTAATTCCCTTGCCTTTGGTCAACAATAGCCAAATTATGGAAAGAGCCTAAATGTCCATCAACTGATGAATGGATAAAGAAATTGTGGTTTATATACACTATGGAATACTACGTGGCAATGAAAAAAAATGAAATATGGCCTTTTGTAGCAACGTGGATGGAACTGGAGAGTGTGATGCTAAGTGAAATAAGCCATACAGAGAGAGACAGATACCATATGGTTTCACTCTTATGTGGATCCTGAGAAACTCAACAGGAACCCATGGGGGAGGGGAAGGAAAAAAAAAAAAAGAGGTTAGAGTGGGAGAGAGCCAAAGCATAAGAGACTGTTGAGAACTGAGTGCAAACTGAGGGTTGATGGGGGGTGGGAGGG
>NW_024413316.1:0-3521 GCF_014898765.1 Herpailurus yagouaroundi | reverse complement strand
AGTCGGACGCTTAACCGACTGCACCACCCAGGCGCCCCTGGAATTTGAAACCAAACGACTGAAAATCTAGCAGGGACACAAGAAGAAAGGGCTGCTTTGGTGCCAGGACAAGTTGACAGGTTCGGTTTTAGAGTGGGTTAAATTGGGAATGATGGCAAAGCATCTGCTATCAATGCCTTGCAAGGTGTCCAAGGTTTGCAGTCTCTGCCCTAGAAAGGTCAGGTAGATTCTTGTGTAGAGGAGATAGGAGGTGGAAGGAAGGAGTGTCTATGAAGTTGTCAAGGGAGAGAGGATTAAGAGAAACAGAAGACAGAGAATCGAGGCTAGCACCTTGGAACTCATCCTGCTCTGGTGAATGGAGAGAGGGGGAAGAGCCAGTAAGTATTAAGAAAGGAGACCAGACGCTCACGTGTGACCCTGCTGGTGGGGGTGGCATTTAGGATACTTAGACACTTGCTCTTTCCGAATTAGATTTCTTTTGTTTTTAGAAGTTATTTTTTCTACGGACGCCTGGGTGGCTCATTTGGTTAAGCATCCAACTATTGGTTTCAGCTCAGGTCACGATCTCACGGTTTATGAGTTTGATCCCCACATCAGGCTCTGCACTGACAGCTCGGAGCTTGCTTGAGATTCTCTCTCTCTCTGCCCCTCCTGGGCTCCCTCCCCCTGCCCCTTTCAAAATAAATAAGTGAACTTAAAACAACGTTATCTTTTCTAGTGTTAAGGCAAGGAAAAGATGAAGATATTTCTCTGGTTGACTTTTAAAAAGTTAGATCAAAAATTTTTTTTATATATAGCGTGTGAATATAGCATGTTAGGACGGTAAGGGAAATTATTTATATTTGTATAAATTGTCTTGTGCTGTGCATTTGGATTTTTCTCTTTGGCTAGTGTTACATTTTGTAAGGGTGTACTCCTGGACAGAGAGACATTTATTTCAGTGTAGGCCAAAGCACATACCTCTTAATCTCGCCAGTAGCTCTTATGCAATGTTTATAGGAGTGTGTCCTGTTTCCCTTAAAAAGAAAAGTAAGCTTTTAGGCAAACATGGAGATACTTGCTGTATGCCTCCTCGTTAGGTAAAACAAAAAACAAAATGGTTCTGTCTCATAATTTTCAGGGTTGAGGTAGGAGTGTTTTTCCTTATCAGTGGGACTAGTTTCGTTTTGTTTTTTTTTTAATTTTTTTTAGCGTTTATTTATTATTAAGAGAGAGAGAGAGAGAGAGGCACACAGAGCATGAGCAGGAGAGGGGTAGAGAGAGGAGGAGACACAGAATCCAAAGCAGGCTCCAGGCCCTGAGCTGTCAGCACGGAGCCCGACGCGGGGCTCGAACTCACGAACTGTGAGATCATGACCTGAGCCGAAGTCGGTCGCCCAACTGACTGAGCCGCCCAGGCGCCCCTCAGTAGGACTCATTTTGAGTCTAAGGCTTTTGTTTTAGGGGTGTTAATTGCCTGTTTGTTCAGCCACCTTCTCGTAAACTTTGGATTTTGGCAGGAGGTGGTACAGAGGGAGAGAAGACACACGCGTGTAGAGAATCACTATCTAATTATGCCCTCACACACGCTCTGTCGTGGGAGAACAGAAAAATGTCCTCAGTCACAGTAGCTTTGCCTTCAGAAAGGAACTGGTTCTGGTTCCCCCTGTTGGCCCTCAGAAGGTCTGGCACGTTCTGGGAACTTCCCTTCCTGTGCTTCGTCATATCTGGCGCAAGTGTCTTTCCTTTGGAGCTACATTGAAGCGCACAGAAAAACAAGTGAATTCTTCTTCCTCTTCCTGTTTTCTCCTCTCTGTCAGTGTTTATGGAACAACTTCCATGTGCCACAATGTGCACTGTAGGGCTGGGGGAGGTTTCTGAACTCAGACCATTCAAACCCTCCTCTTCAAAGAGGAGATGAAGCCTAAGGGAATGGATTTGGCCAGAACCATCCAGGGACAGAGCTTGGCCCCAACCCTAGGCTTTCTGGTCTCCTGTACTTTCTGTTAGAACACATGGTTAGTGTAAAGCAGGTTTTCTATTTGTTGGCTTTTACGGAGCAAAGACAGCAGGAAGCAGCAGGAAGGAAAAGTCGGGCGAGGGTGTAAATATGCGAGATCACTTCCTTTAGACTCATCTCCTTTTCTTTTAAAAAAAAATTTTTTTTTTAAACCTTTATTTATTTTCGAGACAGAGAGAGACAGAGCATGAACGGGGGAGGGTCAGAGAGAGAGGGAGACACAGAATCTGAAACAGGCTCCAGGCTCTGAGTGGTCAGCACAGAGCCCAACGCGGGGCTCGAACTCACGGACCGTGAGATCACGACCTGAGCTGAAGTCGGACGCTCAACCGACTGAGCCACCCAGGCGCCCCATAGACTCATCTCCTTGTCCACTCAGTTTGCTTTTTTTTTCTCTCTAAACTCTCGATCATTATGTTTAACATCTCATAAATTAGTGTATGATTTATTTGGATATTTGGTGATGTTAATTAAACTCACCTTAAATTGTTTTGTTTTGTTTTGTTTTTTTAATTTTATCTTCAAGTGTGTTCAGGACCAGGTGTGCTTAGGAACTTCAAGCTGTTTGATCCCTCTTATATTTCCATAAGTTTGTTGGCAAAGTCATGAGCGGACGAAAATGACATTATATGGCGGGATCTATCCATTACAGAGTCATACCAAAACCCTGACTGTGCAAAATTTGCTCGTGAAAAAGGGAGGGGGCAGTCTTCTCATAGAGACAGTTTGCCGTCTCAAGTGTGGTTTAACTGTTTTCACAGTCTGTGACCTGCCATCAATTTCTGTTGCCTCGACCACTTCACCTTGTGCATTTCTTGAACGCTAAATGTTGGCCTCTGACCAGAGGAATTCTAAACCGACGCTGTGCAGTCTAGCAACTGTGTAGCCACACGTGACTTTCCAGCGTGTGCTGTGTGGCTGCACAGGACTGAGATGTGTTGCAAACACAAAATGCACATCAGACATGAAAGATTTAGTATGAGAAAAAAAATACATAAGGTAAATATTTGGGATATATCAGGTTAAATAAAAATATTAACATTTGTTTTTATCTATTTTATTTTATTTTTAGCATTTATTTATTTTTTATTTATTTTTGAGAGTGTGCGTGGGAGAGAGGCAGAGAAAGAGAGGGAGACACAGAATCGGAAGCAGGCTCCAGGCTCCAAGCTGTCAGCACAGAGCCCGACTCAGGGCTCGAACCATGAACCGTGAGACCATGACCTGAGCCAAAGTTGGACACTTAACCGACTGAGCCACCCAGGCACCCCTCTCTTTATTTTTTAATGTGTGCATGAAGACATTTTCAACTACATAGGTAGCTCACGTTATCTCTGTCGGACGGCGATGTTTGCGGCCAAACACATGGCTGAGGCTGGACATCTTTTCAGCATCCATCCACCCTGAAGCAGCACCACAGCCAACCCTCACATTTCCGCCTTTATGTCTGGGTCCACGAGTGTTTCAGCTGCACGAGCTCCGTGGCAGCATAGTCCCCCTGCTCTGTGTTTTTCCCAGGAAT
>NW_024413315.1:0-8653 GCF_014898765.1 Herpailurus yagouaroundi | reverse complement strand
CGCTTGCTGTCGGAACACAGTCCGTCAGGCCCCTCCGCTTTTTGCAAGCCAGACTCGGGGGCTCTGCTTGGCCGGCGAGCCGCCCCTCCGCCCCGGCTCCCTCCCGCCAGTCCGTGGAGCGCGCACCGCCTCGCCGCCCTTCCTACCCTCTTCCGTGGGCCTCTCGTCTGCGCTTGGCTCCGGCGACTCCGTTCTGCTAATCCTCTGGTGGTTTTCTGGGTTATTTAGGCAGGTGTAGGTGGAATCTAAGTGATCAGCAGGACGCGCGGTGATCCCAGCGTCCTCCTACGCCGCCATCTTCCCTCTTCTCTAAAAACAATTTTTAATTATTGTAATTGGTAGCATTCATCTGTGAAGCCATCCTATCCTGAACTTTTGTTAATTGGGATGTTTTATATTAATGATTCAATTTCATTCCTAGTAATTTTTGTGTTAAATGCTCTATTTATTCGTTTTTGATTCAGTTTTAGAAGATTATATGTTTCTAGGAATTTATCCATTTCTTCTATGTTGTTCAATACTTGGCATATAATTTTCCACAATATTATTTTATAATCCTTTGTAGTTTTCTGGTAGTGATTATTATTTCTTCTCTTGTTTTTTATTTTATTTGTTTTTTTTTCCTTCTCTCTTTGTCTCTCTCTCTCATTGACTCTGGCTAGATGACTATCCATTTTGTTTATCTTTTTGGGGAATCAACTCCTGATTTTATTGATCCTGTTTTTTCCCATTTATTTCATATATCTGATCTTTAGAATTGCCTTCATCCTACTGGATTTGGGCTTTGTTTCTTCTTTTTCTACTTCTTTTTGTTGTTGTTGTTGTTGTTCCAATAAGGTTAGGCTGGTATTTGAAATAGTTCTTGTTTATTTTTTTAAATATGGAATTTATTGTCAAATTGTTTTCCATACAACACCCAGTTCTCATCCCAAAAGGTATCCTCCTCAATACCCATCAACCACCCTCCCCTCCCTCCCACCCCCCATCAACCCTCAGTTTGTTCTCAGTTTTTAAGAGTCTCTTATTGTTTGCCTCCTTCCCTCTCTAACCTTTTTTTTTTCTTCCCCTCCCTCATGGTCTTCTGTTAATTTTCTCAGGAACCACATAAGAGTGAAAAAATATGGTATCTGTCTTCCTCTGTATGACTTATTTCACTTAGCATAACACTCTCCAATTCCACCCACGTTGCAAAAAAAAAAAAAGGCCAGATTTCATTCTTTCGCATTGCCCCGTAGTATTCCATTGTGGATATAAACCACTACTTCTTTATCCATTCATCAGTTGATGGACATTTAGGCTCTTTCCATAATTTGGCTATTGTTGAAAGTGCTGCTATAAACATTGGGGTACAAGTTTCCCTATGCATCAGCACTCCTATAACCCTTGGGTAGATTCCTATCTGTGCTATTGCTGGGTCATAGGGTAGATCTATTTTTAATGTTTTGTGGAACCTCCACACTGTTTTCCAGAGTGGCTGCACCAGTTTTAATTCCCATCAACAGTGCAAGAGGGTTCTCATTTCTACACATCCTCGCCAGCATCTATAGTCGCCTGATTTGTTCATTTTGGCCACTCTGACTGGCGTGAGGTCACATCTGAGTGTGGTTTTGATTTGTATTTCCCTGATGAGGAGAGACGTTGAGCATCTTTTCATGTGCGTTTGCCATCCGGATGTCTTCTTTGGAGAAGTAGTCTATTCATGTTTTCTGCCCATTTCTTCACTGGATTGTTTGCTTTTCGGGTGTGGAATTTGGTGAGCTCTTTATAGATTTTGGTTACTCGCCCTTTGTCCAATATGTCATTTGCAAATATTTTTTCCCTTTCTGTTGGTTGCCTTTTAGTTTTGTTGATTGTTTCCTTTGCAGTGCAGAAGCTTTTTATCTTCATGAGGTCCCAATGGTTCATTTTTGCTTTTAATTCCCTTGCCCTTGGGGATGTTTCAAGTAAGAAATTGCTGCGGCTGAGGTCAGGGAGGTTTTTCCCTGCTTTCTCCCCTAGGGTTTTGATGGTTTCCTGTCTCACATTCAGGTCCTTTATCCATTTTGAGTTTATTTTTGTGAGTGGTATAAGAAAGTGGTCTAGTTTCTTCCTTCTGCATGTTGTGGCCCAGTTTTCCCAGCACCATTTGTTAAAGGGACTGTCTTTTTTCCATTTGGTATTCTTTCCTGCTTTGTCAAAGATTAGTTGGATGTACTTTTGTGGGTCTAGTTCTGGGGTTTCTATTCTATTCCATTGGTCTATGTGTCGGTTTCTGTGCCAATACCATGCTGTCTTGATGATTACAGCTTTGTAGTAGAGGCTAAAGTCTGGGATTGTAGAGTTGTTGGATTTGGCTTGGTTGTATTTAGTTGAGAATATTTGTATCCATGTTCATCATAGATATTGATCTTTAGGTCTCTTTTTTAGTAATTTTTTTTATCCAGTTTTGGTATCAAGTTAATGCTGGTATGAAGTTAATACATAGAATGAATTTGGAAGGTTTTGTTCCTTTTCTATTCTCTGGAATAATTTGAGAAATATAGGTGTTAACTCTTTTTCAAATGTTTGGTAGAAATCACCTGTGAAGCTATTTAGCCTTAGACATTTGTTTCTTTGGAGTTTCTTGGCTACTGATTCAATTTATTTGCAACTTTTGGTCTATTTAAGTTTTCTGTATCTTCCTGTTTCAGTTTTGGTTATATGTTTGTAGGAATTTATCCATTTCTACTAGGTTGCTAATTAGTTGGCATATAGTTTTTTATAATATTCTATTATGATAGTATTGCAGTGGTGTTGGTTCTTATTATCTCCCCTTTGTGATTATATTAATTTGAGTCATTTATATTTGTTTTGAAAAATTTGTGATTATATTCATTTGAGTCATTTATATTTGTTTTGAAAAATTTGGCTAGAGTTTTATTATTTTTTTTAATTTGTCAAAAACAAGCTCCCAGTTTAATTGATCTGTTCTTTTTGTTTGTTTGTTTGTTTCTGTATCATTTATTTCTGCTCCAATCTTTATTATGCCCTTCCTTCTTCTGGTTTTAGACTTTGATGCTTCCTTTTTCTAGCTCCTCTGGGTAACAGGTTTGGTTGTTTATTTTGGATTTCTTTGCTTCTTGATGTAGGCTTGTATTTCTATACACTTCCGTCTTACACCACTTTTGCTGCATCTGCAAATGTTGGACCATTGTCTTTTAATTTTCATTTGTTTCCATGTAATATTTCCTTAAATTTTTTTCTTCAGTTTCATGGTTGTTCCATTCATTGCTTGGTAGTACGTTGTTTAGCTTCCTTGTATTTATGGTCTTTCCAAACATTATATTGTGTTTGACTTCTAGTTTCATAGTGTTGTGGTCTGAAAAGGTGCATGGTATGACTTTAATCTTCCTGTATTTGTTGAGTCCTGTTTAGTAACCTATCATCTATTTTGGAGAATATCCCATGTACACTTGAAAAGAATGTGAATTCTGTTGTTTTAACATGGAATGTTCAGTATATTTATGTTAAGTCCATCTGGTCCAGTGTGACATTCAAAGTTATTCTCTCCTGTATGTTTTTTCTCTTTAGACGATCTCACAATTTATGTAAATTTGATGTTAATACCCCTTACTATTATTGTATTATTATCATTAACTTTCTTTATTTTTGTTATTAATTGTTTCATATATTTGAGTGCTCCCATGTTGGGAAAGTAATGGCGTTATGAAGAAGAGGCCATGTAGTGTACAGGTCTGGCACTTCAGGGAGTGTTTCTGGTGTGTTCTGCCTGCAGTATGCTCTTGTGTTTTGGTTCCTATATTCCTCAGGCCAGTCATCTTAGGGGCTATCCTTGCCAAAATGGAGGAATTTATCCCAAATGAAAGAACAACTTAAGGCCATGGCCACTGGTCTAAGTGAAAAATATATGAATAACATGGCTGATGGAGAATTTAAAACAATAATAAGGATATTCACTGGGCTTGACAAAATAATAGAACACATCTGAGAGACCTTGATTCTACAGAAATAATCGTTAAAAAAAGAGTCAATCAGAGATGAAAAACGCAATAAGCGAGATTGGATACAAGCTTGATGCAATGGACAGCAGAATGGAAGAAGCATAGAAATTAATTAGTGTTATAGAAGATAAAATAATAAAAAAATATTGAAGTTGAACAAAAGAGAAAGAAGAATTGTGCAACATGAGGAGGGACTTAGGGTACTCAGTGAAACCATTAAATGGAATAAAATTCATGTTATATGAGTCCCTGAGGAATAAGTAAGAGAAAAGGGAACATAAAAATTAATTGAAGAAATAATAGCTGAAAACTTTCCCAATCTGGGGGAAAGAAACAGACATCCAGTCAAAGAGGCAGAGAACTCCCATCAAAATCAACAAAATCAGGCTATCACCAAGACTTATTGTAATTAAATTCACAAAATACAGTGATTTAGAAAAGAATCTGAAAATCAGTGATACAAAAGAAATCCTTACCTTACAAGGGAACATCCATAAGGCTAGATGTAGATTTCTCAACAGAAACTTGGCAAACCACAAGGGACTGACATGATATATTCAGAGTGCTGAATAGGAAAAATCTGCAGCCAAGAACATTCTATCCAGCAAAGCTATCATTCACAATTGAAGGAGAGATAAAGTGTTACACAAATAAGAATTAAAGGAATTAGAAAAGCCCTGCAAGAAATATTAAAATGGACTCAGTGCAAAGGAGAGATGAAAAATGACAAAGACCAAAAAGGATCAGAGAAGATCCCCAGATACAGTGCTAAAACAAGTAATAAAATGACATTAAATACATATCTATCCATAATTACTTTGATTGTAAATGGAACAAACACTCCAATCAATATATATGTCAGTCATAATAGATAAAATGACAAGACCCACTGATATATTGCTTACAAGAGACTCATTTTAGATCTGAAGAGGCCTACCGATTGAAACTGAGGGAGTGGAGAAATATGTATTATGCAAATGGATGTCAAAAGAAAGCCAGAGTATCAATACTTATATCACACAAACTTGACTTTAAAACAAATACTGTAAAAGTAGACAAAGTAAAATATTATATAATCATAAAGGGGACAATCCAACAAGGAGATCTAATAATTTTAAATATTTATGTACCCAACATGAAAGCACCTGAATATATAAAACAATAACAAATATATAGGAGCTAAGTGATAATAATATATTAATATTAGGGGACTTAAACCCCCCCTACTGACATCAATGGACAGATCAGGGAAATAGAAAACAAAACAAGAAATAATATCTTTAAATGACACATTGGACCAGATGGAGTTAACAGAAATATTCAGAACATTCCACTGTAAAACAGCAGAACACACATCCTTTTCAAGTACAGATGGAGCTTTCTCCAGAATAGATCACACATTAGGCCAAAAAACAGGAATCAACAAATAAAAAAATAAATAAAGTCATACTATACATGTTTTCTGGGAGTGTGGTTAAATATTTGCAAATGAATGAATGCGGTACACCACATCAATAAGAAAAAGGATAAGAATTATATGATCATTTCAAGAGAAACAGAAAATAAATTTGAGAACTACAACATCTATTCATGAAAAAACCTTCAACAAAGTGGATTTAGAGGGAACAGAACTCAGCATAAGAAAGCCCATCTATGAAAAACACACACCTAATATCATCCTTGATGGAGGCAAACTGAGAAATTTTCCTCTATGGTCAGGAACAAGACAGGGATGTCCACTCTCACCACTGTTATTTAACATAGAGCTGGAAGTCCTAGCCACAGCAAACAGAGAACACAAAGAAATAAAGCCATCCAAATCAGTAAAGGAGAAGTAAAACTTTCACTCTTTCCAGATGACATGATAATCTATATAGAAAACCCAAAAGGGTCCACCAAAAAAACTGCTAGAACTGATACACGAGTTAAGTAATGTTGCAGGATACAAAATCAACATAGAGAAATCTGTTGCATTTCTATGAACCTAATTGAAGCAACGGAAAGATAAATTAAGGAATAAATCCCATTTACAATTGCACAAAAAAGTCATTAGACACCTAGAAATAAACCTAACCGAAGAGGTGAAAGACCTGTACTTCAAAAAACGTAAAGCACAGATGAAAGAAATTGAAGATGACACAAACAAATGGAAAGACATTCCATGTTCATGGATTGAACAAATATTATTAAAATGTCTACACTACCCATAGCAATCTACATATTTAATGCAATCCCAATCAAAATACTAATAGTATATTTCACAGACCTAGAACAAACAATTCTAAAATTTGTATAGAACCACAAAAGATCCCATATAGACAAAGAAATCTGAAAAAAAGCAAAGCAAAGCTGGATGCATCACATTTCTGGACTTCATGTTATATTAAAAAGCTGTAGTGATCAAAAAAATATGGTACTGGCACAACAATAGACACAGATAAATAGAACAGAATAGAAATTGCAGAAATGAAGCCACAACTATATGGTCAATTAATCTTTGACAAAGCAGGAAAGAATATCCAATGGGAAAAAAGAAAGTCTTTTCATCAAATGGAACTGGGAAAACTTGAGAGCAACGTGCAAAAGAATGAAACTGGGCCACTTTTTATACCATACAAAAAATTCAAAATGAAATAGAGACCTAAATCTGAGATGTGAAAGCATAAAAATCCTAGAAGCAGTAACTTCCTTGACATTGGCTTTAGCAGCTAATTTCTAGATATGTCTCCAGAAGCAAGGGGAATGAAACCAAAAATAAACTATTTGGATTACATCAAAATAAAAACAGCTTTTGCACAGTGAAGAAAATAATCACCAAAACTGAGATGCAACCTACGGAATGGGGAAGATATTTGAAGATTACATATGCTTTAAAGGGTTACTATCCAAAATATATAAAGAACCTATAAAAATCAACACCTAATAACAAATAATGTAATTAAAAATGGTCCAAAGACATGAGTAGACCTTTTTTAAAAGAAGATATATAGATGGTTAACAGACATATGAAACGATGCTCAACATAACTGATCACTGGGGAACTACAAATCAAAATTGCATTGCGATATCACCTCACACCTGTCAGAATGGCTAAAATCAACAACACATTATATAGCAGGCGTTGGTGAGGATGTAGAGAAAATGAACACTTAAGCACTGTTTGTGAGGATTAAACTGGTCCAGCCACTGTGGAAAACAGTATGGAAGAAAATAGAACTACTTTATGTACCAGCAATTGCCCTACTGGGCATTTTCCCAAGGAATACAAAAACACAAAATCAGACTGATACATTCACTGATACATTTGTTTATAGCAGAACTTTATACAATAGTCAAGAAATTGAAGCAGCCCAAGTGTCTATCAATAGATGAATGGATTAAGAAGATGTGGTAAGTATACACATTCAAATATTATTCAGCCATAAAAAATGAAATTTCACCATTTGCAATGACATTGATGGAGCTAGAGAGTATTATACTAATCAAAATAAGTCAGTCAGATAAAGACAAAGATCATATAATTTCATTCACATGTGGAATTTGAGAAAGAAAACAAATGAGTAAAGGGAAAGAGAGGCAACCAAGAAACAGACTCTTAAGTATGGAGAACAGGGACACCTGGGTGGATCAGTCAGTTAAGTCTGACTCTTGGCTTAGGTGCAGGTCATGATCTCACAGTTTCCTGGGTTCCAGCCCCACATAGGGCTCTGTGCTGACAGTGCAGAGTCTCCTTGGGATTCTCTCTCTCCCTCTCTCTCTCTCTCTATTCCTCCCCTCCTCCCCCACTCACGCTGTTTCTCTCTAAAAATAAATAAGTAAAACTTTTTTTTAAAAAAGTATGGAGAACAAACTGATGGTTACCAGAGAGCTGGTAGGTGGGGGGATAAGTTACATAGGTGATGGGGATTAAGTGCTCACTTGTGATGAGGATCAGGTGTTGCATGGAAGTGTTGAATCACTTCATTTTACACCTGAAACTTATAATACATTGTATGACAACTAACTGGAATTTAAATTAAAACTTAGGGGCACCTGGGTGTCTCAGGTGATTAAGTGTCTGACTCTTGGTTTCGGCTCAGATCATGATCTTATGGATCATGAGTTCAAGTCCCACATTAGGCTATGTGCTGACAGCAAGGAGCCTGCTTGGGATTCTCTTCCTCCCTTTCTGCCCCTCCCCTGCTTGTTCAATCGATCTCTCTCCAAATAAATCAAGGAACTTAAACAATTAAAAATAATAATAAATTAAAACTTAAATAATGTCAATGCTTTAAAATTTAATTCTGTTTAATTTATTTTATGTTAAAATTAATTTTTGCTTTACTGCACCTTGATCAAATAATTTGGTCTATACTATACCTACTCTCATTTTCCTCATTGTCTATACTTGTCATTGATTCTTATATGTGTCCCAAGGAACATTAACATAATTTTCTTTAATGTCTTGGAGGTGTGCCTGGGTGGCTCAGTTAAGTGTCTGACTTCAGCTCAGGTTATAATATCATGGTTTGTTGATTTCCAGCCCATCATAAGGCTCTGTGTTGATAGCTCAAAACCTGCTTGGGTTTCTGGCTCTCTCCTCTCTCTGCCCCTCCCTGACTCACACTTTCTCTCTCTCTCTTAAAATAAATAAACTTAAAAAAAACAAAAATAAAGTCGTGGTAATATTTCCT
>NW_024413314.1:0-1557 GCF_014898765.1 Herpailurus yagouaroundi | reverse complement strand
ATTTCAATGCCTTTTTCCTTCCCCACTTCAGGGAAGTTCTCAGCTATGATTTCTTCAAGTACCCCTTCAGTACCTTTCCCTCTCTCTTCCTCCTCTGGGATACCAATTATGCGTAGATTATTTCTTTTTAGTGTATCACTTAGTTCTCTAATTTTCCCCTCATACTCCTGGATTTTCTTCTCTCTCTTTTTCTCAGCTTCCTCTTTTTCCATAACTTTATCTTCTAGTTCACCTATTCTCTCCTCTGCCTCTTCAATCCGAGCTGTGGTGGTTTCCATTTTGTTATGCATTTCGTTTAAAGCGTTTTTCAGCTCCTCGTGACTGTTCCTTAGTCCCTTGATCTCTGTAGCAAGAGATTCTCTGCTGTCAGCTATACTGTTTTCAAGCCCAGCGATTAATTTTATGACTATTATTCTAAATTCACTTTCTGTTATATTAGTTAAATCCTTTTTGATCAGCTCATTAGCTGTTGTTATTTCCTGGAGATTCTTCTGAGGGGAATTCTTGCGCTTGGTCATTTTGGACAGTCCCTGGCATGGTGAGGACCTGCAGGGCACTTCCCCTGTGCTGTGGTGTATAACTAGAGTTGGTGGGCGGAGCCGCAGTCAGACCTGATGTCTGCCCCCAGCCCACCACTGGGGCCACAGTCAGACTGGTGCGTGCCTTCTCTTCCCCTCTCCTAGGGGCGGGATTCACTGTGGGGTGGGGTGGTCCGTCTGGGCTACTTGCACACTGCCAGGCTTGTGATGCTGAGGATCTGGCGTCTTAGCTGGGGTGGGTAGGCAAGGTGCACAGGGGCAGGAGGGGCAGGCTTAGCTTGATTCTCCTTAGGTGATCCACTTCAGGAGGGGCCCTGTGGCAGCAGGAGGGAGTCAGATCCGCTGCCGGAGGTTTGGCTCCACAGAAGCGCAGAGTTGGGTGTTTGCGCAGAGCGAGCAAGTTCCCTGGCAGGAACTGGTTCTCTTTGGGATTTTGGCTGGGGGATGGGCGGGGGAGATGGTGCTGGCGAGCGCCTTTGTTCCCCACCAAACTGAGCTCTGTGGTCCGGGGGCTCAGCAGCTTTCCTTCCCTTTGTCCTCCGGCCTTCCCGCTTTCTGAGCAGAGCTGTTAACTTATGACCTCCCAGCTGCTAAGTCGCGCTTGCTGTCGGAACACAGTCCGTCAGGCCCCTCCGCTTTTTGCAAGCCAGACTCGGGGGCTCTGCTTGGCCGGCGAGCCGCCCCTCCGCCCCGGCTCCCTCCCGCCAGTCCGTGGAGCGAGCACTGCCTCGTCGCCCTTCCTACCCTCTTCCGTGGGCCTCTCGTCTGCGCTTGGCTCCGGCGACTCCGTTCTGCTAATCCTCTGGTGGTTTTCTGGGTTATTTAGGCAGGTGTAGGTGGAATCTAAGTGATCAGTAGGACGCGGGGTGAGCCCAGCGTCCTCCTACGCCGCCACCTTCCCTCTCTCTCTCTCTGGAATTTTCTCTAGGTGTGTTAATTTTGAAATGAGTCTGAGAGATATTTCAGTGCAGGTGAAGATGTCAGGTAGGTGGCTCAATACATGTATGTTATTTATCTC
>NW_024413313.1:0-1701 GCF_014898765.1 Herpailurus yagouaroundi | reverse complement strand
ATGCGTATATTATTTCTTTTTAGTGTATCACTTAGTTCTCTAATTTTCCCCTCATACTCCTGGATTTTTTTATCTCTCTTTTTCTCAGCGTCCTCTTTTTCCATAACTTTATCTTCTAGTTCACCTATTCTCTCCTCTGCCTCTTCAATCCGAGGCGTGGTGGTTTCCATTTTGTTATGCATTTCATTTAAAGCGTTTTTCAGCTCCTCGTGACTGTTCCTTAGTCCCTTGATCTCTGTGGCAAGAGATTCTCTGCTGTCAGCTATACTGTTTTCAAGCCCAGCGATTAATTTTATGACTATTATTCTAAATTCACTTTCTGTTATATTATTTAAATCCTTTTTGATCAGCTCATTAGCTGTTGTTATTTCCTGGAGATTCTTCTGAGGGGAATTCTTCCGCTTGGTCATTTTGGATAGTCCCTGGCGTGGTGAGGACCTGCAGGGCACTTCCCCTGTGCTGTGGTGTATAACTGGAGTTGGTGGGCGGAGCCGCAGTCAGACCTGATGTCTGCCCCCAGCCCACCGCTGGGGCCACAGTCAGACTGGTGCGTGCCTTCTCTTCCCCTCTCCTAGGGGCGGGATTCACTGTGGGGTGGGGTGGCCTGTCTGGGCTACTTGCACACTGCCAGGCTTGTGATGCTGGGGATCTGGCGTCTTAGCTGGGGTGGGTAGGCAAGGTGCACAGGGGCAGGAGGGGCAGGCTTAGCTTGCTTCTCCTTAGGTGATCCACTTCAGGAGGGGCCCTGTGGCAGCGGGAGGGAGTCAGATCCGCTGCCAGAGGTTTGGCTCCGCAGAAGCGCAGAGTTAGGTGTTTGCGCGGACAGAGCAAGTTCCCTGGCAGGAACTGGTTCTCTTTGGGATTTTGGCTGGGGGATGGGCGGGGGAGATGGCGCTGGCGAGCGCCTTTGTTCCCCACCAAACTGAGCTCTGTCGTCCGGGGGCTCAGCAGCTCTCCTTCCCTTTGTCTTCCAGCCTTCCCGCTTTCTGAGCAGAGCTGTTAACTTATGACCTCCCAGCTGCTAAGTCGCGCTTGCTGTCGGAACACAGTCCGTCAGGCCCCTCCGCTTTTTGCAACCCAGACTTGGGGGCTCTGCTTGGCCGGCGAGCCGCCCCTCCGCCCCGGCTCCCTCCCGCCAGTCCGTGGAGCGCGCACCGCCTCGCCGCCCTTCCTACCCTCTTCCGTGGGCCTCTCGTCTGTGCTTGGCTCCGGCGACTCCGTTCTGCTAATCCTCTGGTGGTTTTCTGGGTTATTTAGGCAGGTGTAGGTGGAATCTAAGTGATCAGCAGGACGCGCGGTGAGCCCAGCGTCCTCCTACGCCGCCATCTTCCCCCTGTCCGTGAAAGCTATTTTTAAAAGTGTTTTAGGGGCGCCTGGGTGGCTCAGTTGGTTAAGCGGCCGACTTCGGCTCAGGTCATGATCTCGCGGTCCGTGAGTTCGAGCCCCGCGTCGGGCTCTGTGCTGACAGCTCGGAGCCTGGAGCCTGTTTCAGATTCTGTCTCTCCCTCTCTCTGACCCTCCCCCGTTCATGCTCTCTCTCTGTCTCAAAAATAAACGTTAAAAAAAAAAAAGTGTTTTAAGATCATAAAAAGTTACAGGAGCCATTAGGTTGGGGTTACTAGTTTTCCAAGTGTGTATTTTAAGTTTGACAGTGTTAGTATAATCATTATTATGAAAGATGAGTAAAAAAGGTGTTTCTAA
>NW_024413312.1:0-4632 GCF_014898765.1 Herpailurus yagouaroundi | reverse complement strand
CACTGGGTGTTGTATGGAAACCAATTTGACAATAAATTTCATATATATATAAAAAAAATTCTCCTTCAGGCATATTACTTAATCTGTTTTGCTTTGATCTCTGGCCAGGGCCTTATCTTGTTCTCTCATTTCGGATGAATTCTTCCGTCTTGGCATTTTGTGTAAGGCTCTGCCTTTTTCTATGTGTTAGAAAATCCAGTTATGTCTCCTGCTCCTGAAACTAATGCACCCATTTCAACTTTTGCTGTCATGCCAGGGTGCCTCTAGGACAGCCTGGCTGGCATCCACTTTAGCCTTAGTTGGCCTGACAGGGTGCCCACTGCACAGTGCCTCCTGATACACTGGATTGTACCTACTTCAGCTTCATCTGTCCTGCTAGGGTGCTCTCAGCACTTAGAACCCAACAAACCCTGACCTGCACCAGCATTGGTTTTAGCTATCCAGCCAAGATGCCACTTTGTGGAGGTCTCTGGACTTCTAGCCCATGACAACCATAGCTGCAGCCAGCCAGGAAAATTCATCAAGCACAATCTACATGGGGGACAGTTATACAAAAAAAAATTTTATTCAAGTTAGGTGATGTGCCTATTTTACCTAATTCTTAGAAACAAAGTCAGGTGTAATGGGGGGGGTGGGGTCAGAAGAATATGCTCCAAAAGAAAGAAAAAGAAAAAACTTCAGAAATAGACCTAATTGAAATGGAGATAAGTAATGTGCTTGGTAAAGAATTTAAAGTAATGCTTTTAATGATGCACACCTAGTTGTAAAGAAGAGTGGAAGAACTCTGAGACCTACAATAAAAATATACAAAATATGAAAAAGAACCAATTAGACTCAAATACAATAACTGAAATAATGGAATACACTAGAGGGAAAAAACAGTAGATGATTGGATGCAGAATAATGTATAAGTGATCTACAAGACAGAATAGTGGAAAGCACTCAAGTTAAAAAAAAGATAAAGGAATTTAAAAAATGAGGACAGGTTAAGGGATATCTTGGACAACATCAAGGAAAAACATTTGAATTATAGAAGTCCTAGGAAGAGAATAAAGGGCCAGGAAACTTTGAAGAAATAGGTGAAAATATGTCTAATCCAGGGAAGGAAATATATATCCTAGTTCAAGAATCACAGAGAGCTCTAAACAAAATGAACCAAGGATGTCCACACTGTGACACATGATAAGTAAAATGTCAAATGTTAAAGATTAAGAGAGAATTTTAAAAGAAACAAGAGAGAAACAAAAGCCACATAAAATTTGCCACATAAACAAAAGCCACATAAATTTTTCACCATAAACTTTGTGGGTCAGAAGGAAGTGGCACGATTTATTCAAAGTGCTGAATAAAAAAAACCCTACAACAAAGAATACCCAGCAAGGTTAGGATTCAGAATTGAAATTGAGATAAAGAGTTGCCCAGACAAAAAGGTTAAAGGAGTTTATCACCAGCATTAAAGACTTTAACTAGCCTTATAAGAAATGTTAAAGGGACTTCTTTAAGTGGAAAAGAAATGGCTATAATTAGACATAACAAAATTATTAAAAAGATGTAAAAGATGGCAGTATATATATAAAATGTGGAGAAGGGAGTAAGATAAAGGATTTTCCGAGAATGTGTTTGAACCTAAATGACCATCAATTTAATATATAGGCTGCTACATACTTAAGATGTTATATATGAGCCACATGATAACCACAAAACCAAACCCTATAACTGATGCACAAAAAACAAAGGGAAAGAAAGCCAAACATCACACTGTAGGAACTCATAAAGCACAAAGAAAGTACAAGAGAAGAAGAAACAGATAAGAACTATAAAAAACACCATTAAATTTTAACAACATGGCAATAAGTACATACATATCAATAGTTATTTTCAATGTAAATGATCTAAATGCTCCAATCAAAAGATATAATTTGGTGGAATAGATAAAAAGTAAGACCTATCCATATGCTGCCTGGAAGAAATACTTCAGACCTAAAGACACTTAAAGACTGAAAGGGAAAGATGAAAAAACATTTAAATGGAAATGTAAGAGAAAAAATCTAGGGTAGCAATAACTATATCAGAGAAAATAGAGTTTAAAACAAAAACTGTAACAAGAGACAAAAAAGGTATTGCATAGTGATAAAGGGATCAATCCAACAATAGGATATAACAATTGTAAATATCTATGCACCCAACATAGAAGCACCTACATACATAAAACAAACATTAATGGACATAAAGAGAGAAATTGATGGTAATACAATAATAATAGGGGACATTAACAGTCCACTTACATCAATAGATACATCATCCAGGCCAAAAAGAAAAATCAACAAGAAAACAGAGATCACATGTTTGATCACAAAACAAACTCAAAAAAATTAAGATTAAAATCACAACATGAATCCTTTCTGACATTAATGCTATGAAACTAGAAATAAATCACAAGAAAAAAAAAAAACTAGAGAAAACACAAATACACGGAGGCTAAAGAACATGCTACTAAACAACAAATGGATCAGTGAAGAAATTCATGAAAGAAAAAGCTGAAATAATCTAACTTTATACCTAAAGCAACTAGAAAAAGAACAAACAAAGCCCAATATGAGTCAAAATAAGGAAATAATAAAGGTTGGAAGAGAAATAAATGTCATAGAGACTAAAAGAGCAATAGAAAAATATCACTGAAACCAAGATCTTGTTCTTTGTAAAGATAAACAAAATTAATAAACCCTTATTCAGAATCACCAAGAAAAAAGAGAAAGGAGCCAAATAAATAAAATAAATAAAAGGAGAAGTAACAACTGACATCACAGAATTACAAAGGATTATCAGAGAATACTATGAAAAATTATATGGCAACAAATTGGACAACCTAGAAAAAATGAATAAATTACTATGAACATACAGTCTTCCAAAAGCGAATCAGAAATAAATAGAAAATAGAAAATCTAACAGACCAATTACTAGTAACAAAATTGAATCAGCCAAAAACTACCAAAATATAAAAGTCCAGGACCAGATGGATTCACAAATAAATTCTACCAAACACTTAAAGAAGAGTTTGTAATTATTCTTCTCAAACTATTTCAAGAAACAAAAAAGAAAGAAAAGCTTCCAACTATATTTCACAAGGCCGGCATTATCCTGATACCTAAACCAAAGACAACACATAAAAAAGACTATGGGCCAGTGTCCCTCATAAACAGATGCAAAAAACCTGAACAAAGTATCAAATTGCATTCAATGATACATTAAAGATCATTAACCAAAATCAAGTGGTATTAATTCCAATATTAATTATCCTTCAACAAAATGAAGGATAAAATCATATGATCATCTCAATAGATGCTCCATAAGCCTTTGATAAATCAACATCTGTTCATAATAAAAGCTCTCAACAAAGTAGGTTTAGAAGAAGTATACCTCTACAAAATAAAGGCCATATATGAAAAACCCACAGATAACATCATAGTAATAAAAAAATGAGAGCTTTTTCTCTAAGATCAGGAAGACAAGGCTCTCCACTCTTGCTGCTTTTATTCAATATAGTACTGGAAGTCCTAGCCATAAAAATCAGACAAGAAAAAGTAATGAGGCATCCATATTGGAAAGGAAGAATTTAAGCTGTCACTATTTGCAGATGACCTGATTCTATACCTAGAAATCCCTAAATACTTCACCAAAAAACCATTAGAAGTAACTAATAAATTCAGTAAAATTGCAGTATACAATATCAACACCCAGAAATCAGTAGTGTTTCTATGCATTAACAATAAAGTAGCAAAGAAACAAAGAAAATGATTGCATTAACAATTGCGCCAAAAAGATTAAAATATTTAGAAATAAACTTAACCAAGGAGGTAAAAGACCTGTACTATGAAAACTATAAAACATGGAAGAAAAAAATTGAAGATGGCATAAACCAATGGAAAGATATTCCATGTTCATGTATTAGAAGGAAAATATTGTTAAAACGTCCATATTACCCAAATAAATCTATAAATTCACTGCAATTCTTACCAAAATACCAGCAGGATTTTTCACAGAACTAGAACAAATAATCCCAAAATTTGTATTAAACCACAAAAGACTCTGAATGGTCAAAGCAATCTTGAGAAAAAAGAAAGCTGAAGGTATCACAATCCCAAATTTCAACATATACTATAAATCGGTAGTAATCAAAATAATATGGCACTGGCACAAAAATAAACACATAGATCAAAGGGCTAGAACAGAGAAATAAACCCACAATTATATGGTCAATTACTCTATGACAAGGGAGGCTAGAATATACAATGGGAAAAAATAGTCTCTTTAATAAATGGTGTTGGGAAAACTAGACAGCTACAGGCAAGAATGAAACTGGGCTATTTTCTAACATTATACACAAAATAAACTCCAAGTGGATTAAAGACCTCAATGTGAGACCTGATACCATAAAACGCATAAAAGAGAACACAGGCAGTAATTTCTCTGACATGGCCTGTAGCATCATTTTTCTTTTTTTTTTTTTATTATTTTTTTTTATTTATATATGAAATTTATTGTCAAATTGGTTTCCATACAACACCCAGTGCTCATCCCAAATGGTGCCCTCCTCAATACCCATCACCCACCCTCTCCTCCCTCCCACCCCCC
>NW_024413311.1:0-10134 GCF_014898765.1 Herpailurus yagouaroundi | reverse complement strand
GTTGGCGCATTTAATCCATTTACATTCAGTGTTATTATAGAAAGATACGGGTTTAGAATCATTGTGATGTCTGTATGTTTTATGCTTGTAGCGATTTCTCTGGTACTTTGTCTCACAGGATCCCCCTTAGGAACTCTTGTAGGGCTGGATTAGTGGTGACAAATTCCTTCAGTTTTTGTTTATTTGGGAAGACCTTTATCTCTCCTTCTATTCTAAATGACAGACTTGCTGGATAAAGGATTCTCGGCTGCATATTTTTTCTGCTCAGCACATTGTATATCTCGTGCCAATCCTTTCTGGCCTGCCAAGTTTCAAAAGAGAGATCCGTCACAAGTCTTATATGTATTTTATATGTGAGGGCACGTTTACCCCTTGCTGCTTCCAGAATTTTCTCTTTATCCTTGTATTTTGCCAGTTTCACTATGATATGTCGTGCAGAAGATCGATTCAAGTTCCGTCTGAAGGGAGTTCTCTGTGCCTCTTGGATTTCAATGCCTTTTTCCTTCCCCACTTCAGGGAAGTTCTCAGCTCTTATTTCTTCAAGTACCTCTTCAGCACCTTTCCCTCTCTCTTCCTCCTCTGGGATACCAA
This sequence comes from Herpailurus yagouaroundi, assembly GCF_014898765.1. Lineage (NCBI taxonomy): Eukaryota > Metazoa > Chordata > Mammalia > Carnivora > Felidae > Herpailurus > Herpailurus yagouaroundi. Next base: position 9,543 of record NW_024413311.1, on the reverse strand, counting down.
TTATGCGTATATTATTTCTTTTTAGTGTATCACTTAGTTCTCTAATTTTCCCCTCATACTCCTGGTTTTTTTTATCTCTTTTTCTCAGCTTCCTCTTTTTCCATAACTTTATCTTCTAGTTCACCTATTCTCTCCTCTGCCTCTTCAATCTGAGCCGTCGTCGTTTCGATTTTATTTTGCCTTTCGTTTAAAGCGTTTTTCAGCCCCTCCTGGCTGTTCCTGAGTCCCTTGATCTCTGTAGCAAGAGATTCTCTGCTGTCCTGTATACCGTTTTCAAGCCCAGCGATTAATTTTATGACTATTATTCTAAATTCACTTTGTTATATTATTTAAATCCTTTTTGATCAGTTCATTGGCTGTTGTTATTTCCTGGAGATTCTTTTGAGGGGAATTCTTCCAATTGGTCATTTTGGATAGTCCCTGGCGTGGTGAGGACCTGCAGGGCACTTCCCTTGTGCTGTGGTGTATAACTGGAGTTGGTGGGCGGAGCCGCAGTCAGACCTGATGTCTGCCCCCAGCCCACTGCTGGGGCCACAGTCAGACTGGTGTGTGCCTTCTCTTCCCCTCTCCTAGGGGCGGGACTCACTGTGGGGTGGCATGACCCGTCTGGGCTACTTGCACACTGCCAGGCTTGTGATGCTGGGTATCTGGCATCTTAGCTGGGGTGGGTAAGCAAAGTGCACGGGGGCAGGAGGGGCAGGCTTAGCTCGCTTCTCCTTAGGTGATCCACTTCAGGAGGGGCCCTGTGGCAGCAGGAGGGAGTCTGACCCACTGCGGGAGGTTTGGCTCCGCAGGAGCACAGCGTTGGGTGTCTGCGTGGAGCAAGCAAGTTCCCTGGCAGGAACTGGTTCTCTTTGGGATTTTGGCTGGGGGATGGGCGAGGGAGATGGCCCTGGTGAGCGCCTTTGTTCCCCAACAAACTGACCTCTGTTGTCCGGGGGCTCAGCTACTCTCTCTCCCTTTGTCCTCCAGCCTTCCCGCTTTCCGAGTAGAGCTGTTAACTTATGACCTCCCAATTGCTAAGTCCCGCTTGCTGTCGGAAAATACTCTGTCTGGCCCCTCGGTTTTTGCAAGCCAGACTCAGGGGCTTTGCTTGGCCGGCAGGCTGTCCCTCAGCCTTGGCTCCCTCCCTGCAGTCCGTGCAGCGCGCACCACCTCTCCGCCCTTCCTACCCTCTTCCGTGGGCCTCTCGTCTGCACTTGGCTCCGGAGACTCCATTCTGCTAGTCTTCTGGTGGTTTTCTGGGTTAGTTAGGCAGGTGTAGGTGGAATCTAAGTGATCAGCAGGACGCGCGGTGAGCCCAGCGTCCTCCTACGCCACCATCTTCCGTCGAGTCCGATAATGATGTTTTAGATAAAATAGCTTGATTATTTGGATATCAATTTGCTATAATTTATTCTAAAATGTTTCATCTGTTGATGGTGAGAAATGTGGATAGTCATGAGACTTCATGAACTGAGTATCAAAATCTTACATATAATTTAGAAACAAATGCAAGAAAAATAAAGCATTATACTTTAGTAAAAGTCATCCTAAGAGAAAAATAAGAAGAACAGATTAAGAAGAGGAGAGAACAAAGCATGGATGCAGAAATGAAAAGAAGTAAAGGAGAGAGAAATCCCATTAGGCTTAGTTGCTATGCAATTACAGATCTGTTATACTTAATTAATTTAACAAGGTAATATTCAAAAATAAGAAGTGGGAAATTCAACCTTCTTCTCAACTTGATTTTTAGAAGCAATGAGAAAAATATCCCTGGAAAGCCACCTACACAACAAATTTATAAAATGAGATTCTGTCATTGTGAAATGCCACCCTGTAAGTCCATGTGCTTGAGAGTTAATGTCATTTTGAATTACCTAACTTAATTGCCTTTACTAGTAACTTAGCCAAATGGCAGGCTAGATTGAGCATAAAGGAATTGTAATATAATATAAATAAACCACTTAATTTAAGTTAGAAATCCTAATCCTACATTTTTCTATATATTTTTAATAACACAATCATTATTATCTTTTCCCTTCCTAAAGAACATACACATTTTTTTTCAGTGTGAAATAAGAAAAGTCACAGTAATAGGTTATATTTTATAGGGAAACTGATATTTCTTCAGAAAAAAATAATGACTAGATGTATTCATTCTAAAGACACTGGAGGTGGCTAACATCTAACTCTCAGTAACAATGTGGGGGCTTTAGAGTAGATGGTTCTTGTAGACAGAATTTAAATTCTAGTTTGTTAATTCAGTAGGACTAGTGAGAATATTTTAGATTTTTGAGTTCATACAGATTTGCAAAATGTCCAGGGTCACTGAAGAGAAATGGTCTTTATTTTAAAGTTGGGAGGTTTATATTCACTCATACAGAAAGGAATATCTAACTAAGATTCCATTCAAGTAGCTATAGTAAGATGTAATATTTTTCTAACCACTGCACATAAGTCATCAAAGTTGGCAGAGCAGCAAAACTTCTACATCTGACTAAATGAAGGCTCCTTAAGTATAAAAAGTATTTACACTATCAATGCACACAAATTATGGATATATAAATTAGGTAACTTTTTATTGTCTTACTTGCATACATAATCATCATAAAGCAACTACCTTATGCAGAATACATCATTGGGCAGAGTAAACAAAAAATAGTTAGTAGATATACATAAGGTCAATATATTTCAGAGTGTAAGCTCCATGAGGACAGAAGTTATATATTTCAGTAGTATCACCCCTTAATCTCAAAGTCTATAATGACAGAGTCAGTCCAGAAAAATTCAGAATATACGTATTGAATACATAATTTCATTTGCCTTTAGTCTTAAAGTATCAGTTACAGAAGTGTAGAAAACGAGACTTAATGATATCAAATACACAGAAGACTATTTGTAAGGATTACACATAAAAGGCTAAAAATAATGGCAGAAATATTATTTTTTGAAAATTGCAAACCCAAATAAAATAGATGAAACACAATATGAGATGAAGAAGAATTTAAAGCGATAAATCATTGATTGGAAAGAACAGATTCATTTTTTTTACTAAAAAAAAAATTTGTTAATGTTTATTTATTTTTGAAGGAGAGAGAGACAGAGCATGAGTGGGAGAAGAGCAGAGAGAGGGAGAGACACAGAACACGAAGCAGGCTCCAGGCTCTGGGCTGTCAGCACAGAGCCTGTCGCGGGGCTCAAATTCAAACTGTGAGATAATGACCTGAGTCAAAGTCGGATGCTTAACCGACTGAGCAACCCAAGCACCCCAAGAACAGATTCATTTTATACAAGTTAAGCATACATGGAATGATGAAGATATGAGACCTGAATGGATAATAGTAATATGATAAGGAAAAAATAAGATAGAGAGAGAAAGGTTAGTACCTGAGGTTCCTGGGTGGGGAAAAACACATTTGACCATGAGCAAACTCCTTCAGGCCTAAGGTTCCTCTTAAGAATGTAACAGACACCACCTACTCCCCCTCAGGTTCCCCTCAGGAATTTGACAATCAAAATACCTAACTAAAATAAATAAACCATAAAAGTTATGTTATATGAGCGACAGTATGACCATAGTCTGACTCCTCACACAATGGAATCGAGCCAGTCAGGAACGGACAATCCAGAGTTATCAAGCCAATAAGGGTAGAACCTGAGAAGGAACAAGGGGGGAGGGAAGTGGGGAGCAACCAAAACCCTATAAAACAAAGTCCCTTGCCTATAGTCAGGGGTATTCACATTCGAATGCCCCCTCTCTGTAAAGAGAGTTTTCATACTATTCTTAGTTTCTGATCTTATACTCTAATAAACTTTTGCCTGCTGCTCATTTTGTGTCCACCTCTTCATTCCTCTAGGTGGCAAGACAAGCAAATCCCAGGTATTGAGGTAAGGAATCCTGCAACACTAACACTTACTCTTTATTGTGTCAAGTGTTGTGATAAATCTTTAGGAAATATCTCATTTAATGTTCACAAATATCCTGTAAGATAGATACCATTTTACACAGTAGGGAACTGAGTCTAAGTTTAAAAGTAACTTCCCTAAAGTAAAGAACAAAAGCAAAACAAAACAAAGCCCCACAAAATACAAGTGTCTGACTTGAGCTATACTGTCACCTTAGGCTACTTAAATTTGAAAATCTCACTTAAAGGAATGCTTATTTTTGGAAAATTTAAATTACCAAAATGCTTTCCCCTAGAAATCCAAGGATGACCTAATATTAAGAAATCTCCAAATATGTCATGCTAATAGGTCAAATTTCGATATGATATTAGTAGACACTGAACAAGTATTTGATAATTCCATTCCATACCCAACACTAAAGAAAGAATACTTACTAATGTGACAAAGATTAGTTCTTATGTCAATGGATAACACCACACTTTCTGTGAAACAATAAAGGTAATCCCACTAAATTAGGAACAAGAGACACTAGTTAATATTGGCTGGGAAATTCTGTCCAATGTGAATGTGATTAAGATGTTAATTAAATAAATAAAAAGTGTACCTATGGAAAGATGAGGGCATTTAAAAGTATTTACAGATAATTAGATGTGCCTGGAACCTCTCTGAAAATGGAAAATAAAAACAGTTGCTAATGTCTACACAGCATTCTAACTACTTTAGATTAATAAAATAATTTAAGCTCATAGCAAAACTATGAAGCAAATACGATTATTAGCATTCCCATTTTACAAATAAGGAAACAGAAGTACTAATCAGGTTAGATGATTAGCTTAATGTCGCAGAGCTAGTCGCTGATGGATTTAAAATCTGTATTCAGAAACCCTACACTGTATACTAACAAAATAGCATGTTAATAATATATATTTAATATATAATGTATTAATTGTTAATATATAATAAATATATAATATAAAATAATAGTATATTAACATAATAGTAATGAGGCCTCAAAAATAAAAATATATATCAATACTTTATATTTCAACAGTTAGCAATTAGAAGATGGAATGAAAGGTGATATTTTACACTAGAAGAAAAATTATAAAAAAGCTAGGAATATGTTTTAACAGGAAATGAAGAGGACCTACATGAAGAAAATTACATGAAGACAAATAACCCGGTATATAAAAATAATTTGTATGTGGGGCGCCTGGGTGGCTCAGTCGGTTAAGCATTATAGAAGTGATTTCTGCTCATGTCATGATCTCAGGGTTCCTGAGTTTGAGCCCCACGTGGGGCTCAGCACTGACAGTGCAGAGCCTGCTGAGAATCTCTCTCCCCTGCTCTCTCTGCCCTTCGACTGCCCACACACGCACTTTCTCTCTTTCTCTCTAAATAAATACACTTTAAAAAATAAAATAAATAATTTGTGTGTACTGATAATGTAATGTAAATAAAGACATCTACTAAATTCTGTATGGAAGGGGTGCCTGGGTGGCTCAGTTGGTTAAGCATCCGACTTCAGCTCAGGTCATGATAGTGCGGTGTGTGGGTTTGAGCCCCTGTGGGGCTCTGTACTGACAGCTCAGAGCCTGGAGCCTGCTTGGATTCTGTGTCTCCCTCTCTCTCTGCCACTCCTCCACTCATACTGTCTTTCTCTCTAAAAAATAAACATTTTCAATGAATAAATTGTGTCTGGGAAGACCCATACATCCATATGTAAAGATGACTATTTTTCCACAATTAAAGATTAATTCAATTATAATCAGAATATCCAGGCATTGTGGGTTAAAGATTTTTTAAGCCCAAGTAAGTGACCCTCAAGTTCAACTAAAGGAATGATATATAAGATTGGCCAATTTTTTTTTTTTAATTTTTTTCAGCGTTTATTTATTTTTGGGACAGAGAGACACAGAGCATGAACGGGGGAGGGGCAGAGAGAGAGGGAGACACAGAATCGGAAACAGGCTCCAGGCTCTGAGCCATCAGCCCAGAGCCCGACGCGGGGCTCGAACTCACGGACCGCGAGATCGTGACCTGGCTGAAGTCGGACGCTTAACCGACTGCGCCACCCAGGCGCCCCAGATTGGCCAATTTTTAAATAAAGGTATCATTGAAGGATTATTCACCAAATACTTTTATTTTATTTTATTTTATTTTACCTTATTTTATTTTGTTTTATTTATTTTGTTTTGTTTATTTTATTATTATTTATTATTTCATTTTATTTAAATCCAAGTTAGTAAACATATAGGGTAATATGGTTCTAGGAGTAAAATTTAGTGATTCATCACTTACATAGAACACGCAGTGTTCATCCCAACAAGTGCACTCCTTAATGCCCATCACCCATTTAACCCTTCCCCAACCCAACAACCCTCAGTTTGTTCTCTGTATTTAAGGTTCTCACATGGTTTGCCTCCCTCTCTGTTTTTATCTTATTTTTCCTTCCCTTCCACTATGTTTATCTGTTTTGTTTCTTAAATTCACATATGAGTGAAATCATATATTTGTCTTTCTCTGACTTACTTTGCTTAGTATAATACACTGTAGTTCCATCCACGTTGTTGCAAATGGCAAGCTTCCATTTTTTTTGAATATTCCATTTGTATAGATTACATATATTATATATTTATATATATGTGTATATATTATATAATATATATACCTACATAATAATATTATTATATAATATTAATATGTATATTTATATATAAAATATATATATACCACATCTTCTTTATCCATTCCTCAGTCAATAGACATTTGGGCTCTCTCTATACTTTGGCTATTGTTGATAGTGCTGCTATAAACATTGGGTGTGTGCCCCTTCAGCATTTTTGTATCCTTTGGATAAATACCTAGAAGTGCAGTTGCTGGGTCATACAGTAGATCTATTTTTAAGTTTTTGAGGAACCTCCATACTGTTTTCCAGAATGGGTGCATCAGTTTGCATTCCCACAAGCAGTGCACAACGGTTCCCTTTTCTCTGCATCCTCACCAACATCTGTTGTTTCCTGAGTTGTTCATTTTTGCCATTTTGACAGGTGAGAGGTGGTATTTCATTGTGGTTTTGATTTGTATTTCCCTGATGAAGAGTGATGTCAAGCATTTTTTCATGTGTTGGTTGGCCATCTGGATGTCTTCTTTGGAGAAGTGTCTATTCATGTCTTCTGCCCATTTCTTCACTGGATTATTTGTTTTTTGAGTGTTGAGTTTGATAAGTTCTTTATGGATTTTGGATACTAACCCTTTATCTGTTGTCATTTGCAAATATCTTCTCCCATTCTGTTGGTTGCCTTTTAGTTTTGCTGATTGTTTCCTTTGCTGTGCAGAAGCTTTTTGTTTTGATGAGATCCCAGTAGTTCAATTTTGCTTTTCTTTCCCTTGCGTCTGGAGACGTGTTGAGTAAGAAGTTGCTGTGGCCAAGGTCAAAGCAGTTTTTGCCTGCTTTCTCCTCAAAGATTTTGATGGCTTCCTGTCTTATGTTTAGGTCTTTCACCCATTTTGAGTTTATTTTTGTGTATGGTGTAAGAAAGTGGTTCAGATTCATTTTTATGCATGTTGCTGTCCAGTTTTCCCAGCACCACTTGCTGAAGAGACTGTCTTTATTCCATTGGATATTCTTTCCTGCTTTGTCAAAGATTAGTTGGCCATACGTTTGTGGGTCCATTTCTGGGTTTTCTATTCTGTTCCATTGATGTGAGTGTCCTTTTTTGTGCCAGATGAGAACTTTTAAGATAAGACTTATTTACATCCTCTGGATATAATCCCATTATCAAATATATTATTTGCAAATATTTTTTACCAGTTTTGGCTAGACTTTTCATTTTTTTAATGGTTTCTTTTGAAGCACATTTTCAATTAAGTGATGTCTAGTTTGTGATTTTTTTAAATTTTATGGGCCATGATTTTTGTGTTGTATCTAAAAAATCTTGGGGAAAACCAAGATTATGAATATTTAGTCTTATGTTATATAGTTTTAACATTTTCATTTAGGTCTATTATCCATGTTGAGTTCATTTTTGTGTAGAGTGTGAGGTAAATATGTGAGTTCATTTTTTGTATGTGGCTACCAATTGTCCCAGCATTATTTGATAAAAAGCTTATCTTTTCCCCCATTTTATTGCCTCAACACTTTTGTCCAATATCCTTTGATCATAAATATGAGTATTTTTCCTGGACTTTCTATTCTGTTGCATGTCTATAATTTTGAGAGCACTGTATTATATTGATTATTATAGTTATAAAGGAGATTATGAAATAGGGAAGTGTGAGTCTTCAAACTGTTCTTTTCTTTCAAGGTTGTATTGGCTATTCTTGTGTCCTGCATTTCCATTTGAATTTTAGGTTTAACTTGTCAATTTCTACAAAGAAGCCTGATTAAATTCTGTGGATTTTTGTTGTTGTTGTTAAATTCATGGAGTAACTGGGACAGAATTGCCCTTCAGATAATATTTAATCTCCCAATTCATGAAACTAAAATGTTCATGTTAAATTTATTTCTGAGTATTTTATTATTTTGAGGTTATTATCAATGGAATTGCTTTATTAAGTTGTTTTTATGGCTGTTGCTAGTATACAGAAATACAATTGATTTTGTAAAGTGATGTTGTAGCCTGTGATTTTGCTGAACTTGTCTATTAGCCCTATTAGTTTTTTTGTGGGGTAGATTCATTTGGATTTTCTATATGCAGGACCATGGCATCTATGAATAGATAGTTTTACTACTTATTTTCTAATCTGGATGTCTTTAATTTTCTTGCCTTATTTTACTGACAGAATCTCCAATATAATGTGGAACAGAACTGGCAAAAGCATATATCCTTGTCTTATTCTCAATCATAAGGGTGAAACATTCAGTCCTTCACTATGAGATAGAATGCTAGCTGTGGTTTTTTTTTTTTTTTTTTCATAGATGCCCTTTATTAAGTTGAGGAAGTATTCTCCTATTGTTAGTTGTTTAAATGTTTTTATAATGAAATGATGTTGGACTTTGTTAAATAATATTTCTGTGTCTATTAAGATAGTAATATATTTTTTCTCCTTTATTCTAGTGTATTACATTTATTTTTTGTGAGATGTTAAGTCAACTTTGCCTTCCTAGGATAAATTCTACTTGGTCATAGTGTGTAAACTTTTTTTATATGTTGCTGACTTTGGTTGGCTAAAATTTTCTTAAGGATTTTTTTTTGTTTATAGAATGAGTTATGGATTGTTTCCTTCTCTGTTTTCCAAAAGAATTTATGGAAAATTGGTACTATTTCTTCATTATTTTATGGAATTCACCAGTGAAATCATCTTGGCTTGAATATTTCTTCTAGAGAAGATTTTTAATTACCAATTAAATTTCCTTACTCATTATTAGTCTGTTCATATTTTGTATTTTTTGAGTCAGTATTGGTAATTAGTGTCTTTCTGGGAATTTGTCCATTTCATCTAATTTATAATAATATGTCTGCATAAGTTTTTAATATAATTCTCTCTCCTATCTTCTGGGACTCACATTTTGGTAAAATTGATGTTGCTTCACAAGTTTTGGAGGCCCTATTTTTTTTTATTTATATATGAAATTTATTGTCAAATTGGTTTCCATACAACACCCAGTGCTCATCCCAAAAGGTGCCCTCCTCAATACCCATCACCCACCCC
>NW_024413310.1:0-1734 GCF_014898765.1 Herpailurus yagouaroundi | reverse complement strand
TAGAATGAGTCTGGAAGTTTTCCTTCCCTTTCTATTTCTTGGAATAGCTTGAGAAGGATAGGTATTATCTCTGCTTTAAACGTCTGGTAGAACTCCCCTGGGAAGCCATCTGGTCCTGGACTCTTATTTGTTGGGAGATTTTTGATAACCGATTCAATTTCTTCGCTGGTGATGGGTCTGTTCAAGCTTTCTATTTCCTCCTGATTGAGTTTTGGAAGAGTGTGGGTGTTCAGGAATTTGTCCATTTCTTCCAGGTTGTCCAATTTGTTGCCATATAATTTTTCATAGTATTCCCTGATAATTGTTTGTATCTCTGAGGGATTGGTTGTAATAATTCCATTTTCATTCATGATTTTATCTATTTGGGTCATCTCCCGTTTCTTTTTGAGAAGCCTGGCTAGAGGTTTGTCAATTTTGTTTATTTTTTCAAAAAACCAACTCTTGGTTTCGTTGATCTGCTCTACAGTTTTTGTAGATTCTATATTGTTTATTTCTGCTCTGATCTTTATGATTTCTCTTCTTCTGCTGGGTTTAGGCTGCCTTTGCTGTTCTGCTTCTATTTCCTTTAGGTGTGCTGTTAGATTTTGTATTTGGGATTTTTCTTGTTTCTTGAGATAGGCCTGGATTGCAATGTATTTTCCTCTCAGGACTGCCTTCGCTGCGTCCCAAAGCGTTTGGATTGTTGTATTTTCATTTTCGTTTGTTTCCATATATTTTTTAATTTCTTCTCAAATTGCCTGGTTGACCCACTCCTTCGTTAGTAGGGTGTTCTTTAACCTCCATGCTTTGGGAGGTTTTCCAGACTTTTTTCTGTGGTTGATTTCAAGCTTCATAGCATTGTGGTCTGAAAGTATGCATGGTATGATTTCAATTCTTGTAAACTTATGAAGGGCTGTTTTGTGACCCAGTATATGATCTATCTTGGAGAATGTTCCATGTGCACTCGAGAAGAAAGTATATTCTGTTGCTTTGGGATGCAGAGTTCTAAATAGATCTGTCAAGTCCATCTGATCCAATGTCTCATTCAGGGCCCTTGTTTCTTTATTGACCGTGTGTCTAGATGATCTATCCATGTCTGTAAGTGGGGTGTTAAAGTCCCTGCAATGACCACATTCTTATCAATAAGGTTGCTTGTGTTTATGAGTAATTGTTTTATATATTTGGGCGCTCCGGTATTCGGCGCATAGACATTTATAATTGTTAGCTCTTCCTGATGGATAGACCCTGTCACTATTATATAATGTCCTTCTTCATCTCTTGTTACAGCCTTTAATTTAAAGTCTAGTTTGTCTGATAGAAGTATGGCTACTCCAGCTTTCTTTTGGCTTCCAGTAGCATGATAAATAGTTCTCCATCCCCTCACTCTCAATCTACAGGTGTCCTCAGGTCTAAAATGAGTCTCTTGTAGACAGCAAATAGATGGGTCTTGTTTTTTTATCCATTCTGATACCCTATGTCTTTTGGTTGGCGCATTTAATCCATTTACATTCAGTGTGATTATAGAAAGATATGGGTTTAGAGTCATTGTGATGTCTGTATGTTTTATGCTTGTAGTGATGTCTCTGGTACTTTGTCTCACAGGGTCCCCCTTAGGATCTCTTGGAGGGCTGGTTTAGTAGTGACAAATTCCTTCAGTTTTTGTTTGTTTGGGAAGACCTTTATCTCTCCTTCTATTCTAAATGACAGGCTTGCTGGATAAAGGATTCTCGGCTGCATATTTTTTCTGTCTAGCAC
>NW_024413309.1:0-1353 GCF_014898765.1 Herpailurus yagouaroundi | reverse complement strand
TCACATATAAAGGGAGACCTATAAGACTCGTGACTGATCTCTCTTTTGAAACTTGGCAGGCCAGAAAGAATTGGCACGAGATTTTCAGTGCGCTAGACAGAAACAATATGCAGCCGAGAATCCTTTATCCAGCAAGTCTGTCATTTAGAATAGAAGGAGAGATAAAGGTCTTCCGAAACAAATAAAAACTGAAGGAATTTGTCACCACTAAACCAGCCCTACAAGAGATCCTAAGGGGGACCCTGTGAGACAAAGTACCAGAGACATCACTACAAGCATAAAACATACAGACATCACAATGACTCTAAACCCACATCTTTCTATAATAACACTGAATGTAAATGGATTAAATGCGCCAATCAAAAGACATAGGGTATCAGAATGGATAAAAAAAACAAGACCCATCTATTTGCTGTCTACAAGAGACTCATTTTAGACCTGAGGACACCTTTAGATTGAGAGTGAGGGGATGGAGAACTATTTATCATGCTACTGGAAGCCGAAAGAAAGCTGGAGTAGCCATACTTATATCAGACAAACTAGACTTTAAATTCAAGGCTGTAACAAGAGATGAAGAAGGACATTATATAATAGTGACAGGGTCTATCCATCAGGAAGAGCTAACAATTATAAATGTCTATGCGCCGAATACCGGAGCGCCCAAATATATAAAACAATTACTCATAAACACAAGCAACCTTATTGATAAGAATGTGGTAATTGCAGGGGACTTTAACACCCCACTTACAGAAATGGATAGATCATCTAGACACACGGTCAATAAAGAAACAAGGGCCCTGAAGGAGACATTGGATCAGATGGACTTGACAGATATATTTAGAACTCTGCATCCCAAAGCAACAGAATACACTTTCTTCTCGAGTGTACATGGAACATTCTCCAAGATAGATCATATACTGGGTCACAAAACAGCCCTTCATAAGTTTACAAGAATTGAAATCATACCATGCATACTTTCAGACCACAATGCTATGAAGCTTGAAATCAACCACAGAAAAAGTCTGGAAAACCTCGAAAAGCATGGAGGTTAAAGAACACCCTACTAACGAATGAGTGGGTCAACCAGGCAATTAGAGAAGAAATTAAAAAATATATGGAAACAAACGAAAATGAAAATACAACAATCCAAACGCTTTGGGATGCAGCGAAGGCAGTCCTGAGAGGAAAATACATTGCAATCCAGGCCTATCTCAAGAAACAAGAAAAATCCCAAATACAAAATCTAACAGCACACCTAAAGGAACTAGAAGCAGAACAGCAAAGGCAGCCTAAACCCAGCAGAAGAAGAGAAATAATAAAGATCAGAGCAGAAATAAACAATATAGAATCTAA
>NW_024413308.1:0-1610 GCF_014898765.1 Herpailurus yagouaroundi | reverse complement strand
GAAGGAGTAAGCACTTTTGTGTCTACTCTAAGAACGCCCCCCCCCCCAAGCAGGTGTTCATTTTTATTAAATCTTGGACTTCACGTGGCCCTCATAAAGGCTTGGATTTGGCCAGCCTTCCAGTCAGGACCATGGTAGAGCATCACGTCCCCCAAATTCCCCTGCTGCCTTTGAACACATCTCATTTAGCCTCTTCGGCTTCTCAGTGGGCTCAAGGAACAATCTAAGATTGTGAGTGCACTTTTGAGAAGGGTAATTGCTGTGAATGACTAAAGAAAGCATCCCAGCACTAAAGTGTTACCATGAGCTCTAAAACCTGCAAATCATATGATAATTATTCCTGAAGCGCCTTGGCAGCCCTTAAGTATAATTATCGTGTAATCTGCAAGGCATGTAATGTTTTCAAAACAAGCATGAATGGAAAAGAAAACTAATAAGTCCCTCCCTTTTTCGTCAGCACAGCCCATCTTCAAGGTTCAAGGGACCAGGGTACAGGCAGCAACAGGTCACGTCCCAGAGCGCCTCCTTCTGGCGGGAGGTCTGCACCTTGTAATCCATCGTGACAGACTTGGTTGCCTGTTGGCTCCAGTGCCTTTGTGCTTTGCTTCCTCTTAGACACTGCAGGTGGCGTCTGCATTTCCTGTGTGAAGTATTCAAGTGAGTTCTAATGATTTTAAGATGAACTCAGAGCAAGTTAACTTTGTCAGGCATGGTGGATGGGGGCTTTTCAGTTTGCTCAGACTGTCATGTAGAGAGGGGAACACTGGGATAAACAGGCCCATAAAGCCTCTGGGTTCTGTTCCTGATCCACAATGAGGATTTCACCCGTCCTCCTGGAGAACACTATGGTCATTACCTATTTCCTTGGGAACCATCAGTGCCCTGGAGTGAAATGGAGCAAGCATGTTTAAGAGAAAAAGCGCACCACAATTTTACAGCTCAGGGAGGGAGAGGAGGAGAGGGGAGTCATGTGGCTACCAGGCAAGATACTAAGTGAAAGGTAATTTTGAAAACTGCAGGCCATCGCCAGCAGAGAAAGGCTTATTTTGTTGCAGTGGTGACAAGTGGCTCGCCTGTGTTCCATGGCAGATGGAATCATTGGATTTTGAGGGCCTACAGGGTAGGTCCTCTATCCGACACAGAGGCTGTCCATTATTCCTCTTGGTGTTTCAAAGCACAGGATCGGACACACAGAGTGACCTCAAAAGTGGCTGAATATGATCCATACAAGAATCTACACTTATTTCCAGAGCTCTTGGCTTATAGCAAATTTAGGCAGCAGATAGGACAGAGAAGTAAGAATGGAGTTTGCTGGCATGCAGGCTACAATCACTGTCCCCGTGTGTTATCAAACATGATTCTGGGGCACCTGGGTGGCTCAGACCGTTAAAAGCATCTGACCTCGGCTCAGGTGATGATCTCATGATTTTTGAGTTCTAGCTCCGCTTCAGGTGAGCTCGAGCCCTGCTTCTTTCTCTCTCTCTCTCTCTCTTTCTCTCTCTTTCTCTCTCTTTCTCTCTTTCTCTCTTTCTCTCTCTTTCTCTCTTTCTCTCTCTTTCTCTCTTTCTCTCTCTTTCTCTCTTTCTCTCTCTTTCTCTCTTTCTCTCTCT
>NW_024413307.1:0-2726 GCF_014898765.1 Herpailurus yagouaroundi | reverse complement strand
CCACAACCTCACACTACATTATAACCTCTGCACTCTTACAAGGTAGATGGGGCAACAAGCGTCCAGAGCAAATTCCCCTCTGAACTCTGAAATGCTCCAGACTGCATCACGTCCGTCTTCCTTGTGATTTCAGGAAGTCTGTTTTCAAGGGCTGGGGACACAGCTCTGGGGGCTGGAAGCTGCACCCACTTCCTCCTGGAGGGAAGGAAGGGACCGTGGTTCCATGACCCCAGACATCTCTCTGAGAGGGAGAGGCTCCTCCAGCCTGAGAGACCAGCACTGTTGTCATCTGTGAGGGGCCTCGGATAAATGGCCTTTCTCCTCACTAACGAATGGAGACAGCAGAATAAGGTAGCCGGAGGCCCAGTGATCCTTTCTGGCCCGAGAGCATGGAAGTTGACAGGCATAGCTGAGTGTGAGAGCCACATGGCTTCTACACAGGGAAATCTGAATCAGTCACACCCTCACTCCATGGTGCCAGCAAGGGCATAGGACAACCCTTCTTGGCCAGGCTTCACCTCTTCCATCAGGGAAGGTTGAATCCAGTCAGGCTGTGGGGTGGGCTCACTGCTTCCCTGCATTCCTTTAGTTGTTCACTAAGACAACAAACCCCCACTTGACAAGCTTGAGCTACATCTTGCTGTTTTGAGTTAAAAAAAAATCCGATGAATGTATGGAAGTTGCACATTTTCTAGAAGGAACATAGTGTTTTTATTTGTCCAAATAATATAGCCCACTCTAATAAAAGCCAGTACTCAGGCCACTGATACAAAATTCTATCATAGAATTTTCCTCTTGAAGACCAGACAGGACGTCTGTCTTTCTTTGTTGGCAAGATGAGACGTGTGGACCCAGAAAGCACTACAAATACAGCTTGTACAGGAGATTGCTCTGAAAAAGGACCCAATACAGAGAAAAGAAAGAGATGGGGAAGTTTTAGTTGCATTTCAACCCTGGTTCTAGTCACACTTGACGTTCAGTTGCATTCTTGCAAGTTTTAGTTTGTTCACTAAGACTCTGAACCCCCATTTTGACAGCCTGAGTTCCTCTCTGCGTCTTTCAGCCGAAATATAGGTAGTGAACACATGAAGATTGCGCTTCTCAGGCAATAACGTGTGGTTTTCCTTTGTGCAAATAGTACAGCCCACCTCCAGTAACAGCCCTGCTCATCTAGAGCTGGTTTGCTTTACAACTTTGTGTCCAATGAGGCTTCTTCACACTCAGAAACCTCCAGGGATTTGGGCGGGTGTGTGAAATCTTCAAGCAACACTGAAGATTTCATATTCGACAGGAAGACAAATTGTAATGCGTTTTGGTGCCTGAGAATTCGAGAAGAGAAGTAGTACGCATTCACAGATGATTTTTAACAATAGAACCCAGGGTTGAAAGGGAAGCCCTGGGGCATTGCTATTATGTTTAGAATTGAACAGTTTACTTTTCTGTAATGTTCTGTCCATGTGAAATGACTAAAACTTTCAGAATTTCTAAAAAAGTGGAAGGGCGTTTTATTCAAGCCATAGTGAGGACAGCTGCCCAGGATACACAATCCTCACAAAGAAGATAGTGCTTTGAAGGAAGGGATATTTGTGCAGAGTATTTGTGTTTTTATGAAAAGAGTCAGACACCATCACAATGAAAGACATTCCAGAAAATTACAAACTTCAACTGTGCTTTCTGTACGTGGAAGTTTGGAGGCTTCGAAGATATAGGGGCAGAACTTAGGAAGAATTTTACTCTTATTTTAGTTTGATATGTGTCTTTTAGGTTCCTTGCTCTTGAAGCAGAGGCACAATGTGTGCTCAGGGCAGAAGTAGAGCCCATGCTTTCTAGTTCGGGGAAGTCATTCTGATCCTGGCAAGGCCCAAAAACACTGAAAGCTGAAAATGTCCTTATTGGTTCTAAAGTCAATAATTGTGCAAGCGTCCAAAGATCTGTCCCAAGTTATACAAGAGAGCACAGGGTTTCCCTGCCTCCTCAGGCCGGGCACCTCCTCCCTCCTCAGCACAGAAGGGCATTCTGCTCTGTGAGATATTGCAAACCACGCGCAGGAATGGTGGATCCTTCTGGCAAGAGCAGAAGGCCCCTTGCTTGTGCTGCTCACAGAAGCAAACTGAATCCACACCCCACAGCTTTCATGAGGTTGAAGCTAGCAGAACATTTAGAGCTTATTTTTCAGAGGACTGTTTCTCCCCACTCAACTATGGTTTCTTTTCAGATTCCTACCCTGCAGGAGCCTGGGATCAAGGTCAGGTGCTGTGGCTCCAGCCTATGAAAAAAGTGAGGTCCTGCATTCTTTATCAGGATAATGAGCCAGAAACCCCGTCCCCTTTATACCGGCTCTCGGAGCATGCCCAGTGCCCTCCTCCTTGTCCCAAGACAACTCGGGAGATCAGAGGCTACGTTTATCCTCCTGCTGAAGCTGGTTCCACCCCAACGAGAACACAGGCTGTATGTGACACGTATGGTTGTTTGATGTGCACGCTCCATCTTTCCTTGTCAATAGTTACATGTCCCGCTCTTTCCATCAATATGTACATAATCTCATCCCTTATGATTATAGAAAAAAACTTGTCCCTTCCCCTTCAGGGAGAATATTTAGCAGCCAAGGCTGCTTCTCAAATAAACCCTTTCCTTGCTGTACCCTGATGTCTCAGGCATTGGCTTTGCTGTGCATTGGGTAGAGGGGTGTGGGTGGGTTTGGTGAGAAAACTTCCTGTGCTGGATTC
>NW_024413306.1:0-2884 GCF_014898765.1 Herpailurus yagouaroundi | reverse complement strand
GTAATGATGTAGAAATATACAACTTTCACTCTTATCTCACAGCCTCAGACATAAAGCATCACAAAAGATGAATTCTAGATGGATCATAAATCATCATGGAAAGTGAAAACATAAAGAAATAAAGAAAAAGGTAAATGCAGGAAAATAATACAGGAAATTCTATTCATGATTTTAGCTAACTTCTGAAATAGGTCCATAATACTCATTGTAATGTACAAAACGCTAAGTAGGACCATGGTAACATTAAAATTCTGATCATTAAAAGACTCCAATAGGAGAGTGAAAATGCAGATGTGGGTATTTGCATCTTAAAAGCTCAAAAAAGAGCTCAGATCTATAATATGACAAAGACTTCTGAGAAGTGAAAAGAAGACACAGTCCCGGAGAAATGGGCAAGAGACATAACCCAGCACTTCTCATTCTCACAAAAGAGAATTTACAACCCAGGAAAATGGTACTGTTTCTAACCATCAGAACTTATTAATTAATTATTCTGAGACTACTAAGTTTTAGACAAGGACTATTTGGTACAATGTATTTAACACAATAAAATAAAAAAAGTAGGCATAACTTTTTATATTGAAATATAGACATATCTATGACTGTGCAATTCCATACCAATGCTTACAGAGAAATGTAGCATAATTATACATGAATACAATTATATTACATTTACACATTATTATTTATTATGAAAACCATACATTTATTTTACATAAGTATATTATATGTCACTATGTGTAATAAATGATTATAAATATGACATGTGGAGGAAGACATAGAAAAGACTCTTCCTAACATATTATTCATAATACCCACTTACGAAAAAGGAACTAAATTTCTGAGAATGGTTTTTAAAATGTCATATTCATAGGAGAGCAGTGAATATTCACAAACTGTAGACAAGTGTGTTAATATAGATGGATTACAAGTAGCACCTGGGAGAGAAGGGAGACACACATAAAAATGCACCCTGAATGATTCCATTGATATACAGCCCCAAAAGAAGCAGAGATATTTCATAAAATGAAAATGGGCAGACCTGATAAAGGCTCAAAACTTCTGTCTCATGATATAATTTAGAATTGTGTGATTCTAAGTCTATTGTAATCAATGTGCACAATCGTATGTCTAGTTTCCTTGATGTGTTGTAAAATTCAATAGTAAAGTTAATTTCAGACAAAAAAGCATTTCTAGAAGCTCAGGATCCTATGAAAAGCAAACTGGAAATTATCAAATGTACATTCAAGGTATAAAAATATAAATAATGTGTCATAGAGTCAAACCATGGAATATTAAACACTTTAAAACAAATAAACTACAAATACATTTAAAACTATGGATGAATTCTACAAGCATAATATTAATTGCAAGCTTTTTCTTTTTCTTTTTTTAACATTTATTTATTTTTGAGACACAGAGAGAGAACACGAGCAAGGGAGAAGCGGATAGAGAGGGAGACACAGAATCTGAAGCAGACTCCAGGCTCTGGGCTGTCAGCACAGTACCCGCTGTGGGGCTCAAACTCATGAAACTTGAGATCATGACCTGAGCCAAAGTCAGAGGCTTAATCCACTGAGGCACTCAGGAGCCCCATTTAACGACAAGCTTTTAATAGAACCTGGAAACATCTGAAAACTTACCTTGTCCTCTTCATCATCATAGTAGAGCAGGTTAGAGTTGTTAGAAGCACAGGACGTCAAACTCTCGTTCCATGATTTTCCCTCAGTGCCAATGTAATAGCAATTGTTGGAATACGTAAACCACTCTTTCAGACAATGACAACAGAGACAGGCTGAGGACAGATTATGAGATATTATCCAAAGCGCTTTGAATATTACAAAATGAAACTTTACATAGTGTATATGGATGCAATATGTGTACATAACATTCGTAGATCCTCACAAGCTGGTAAAATTAAAACAAAACAAACACACACAAACACACACACACACCCTCAGAGAAGAGTCAGGCTTTCGTCCCCTAATTTATGTGCCAAATTAAAGCAACCACAAAAATGTCCATGTATACATGGCCTGAGAGACAGTGAACACAACCATCTTTATGGAATGATTTACCATTTATCATGTTGTAGAAGGAGGAAATGTGAGGCAATTGTTAACAGCAGGTACGGTGGTTTTGAATGAGTATTTCTCCATCAGTTCTGAAAGTTCATTAAGCGATTTCTGAATTCACTTTTTCCCAAAGAATCTGTTATCATCTTTGCCTACTTGAAGATAGAGCTCAAAGAGACACGAAACTAATAACAGAATTTTGCAAGGGATGTTGTACCTTTCCAGATCCTTGTTTCCAGGGACGTTTTGTTCCGCGCTGATCCTTCAGTAGCTAGAACATTAAAGCAATTCTCAAAAAACATAATATTCAATGAAATAAATCATAACAATTTGAGTTTCCTAGTTTAAAATTGAGTGTGCTCTTTTACCAGACAAATTTAATAAAGTAATGAACATGAGGGGGTAAACATTTCAAAAGCTTAAAGAACCAAACCTCACCATCTCTTACAATATTTCCTTTAAGCAATCTCAAGAGTTAATGTGTATTTCACCATAAAGTCTCTTGTATGACTTGCCTTTGAATTATTAAATCCAAATATGTGTTTAATTCTCCCTAAATGTATTGTTATTTCTACTTTAGATAAACTCTAAATAATCATTCCACAATTAGAGCACACATGCATTAAAATGAGACAATAAATTCAAAGTGTTACACACTATGTCGAGGAACTAATGATCAGTAAGGTGAAAATTCCCTTTTAGTCGTTCAAACACGTACTTACAGGGAATAACAGCTATTGTTACCACAGTGGACATCAAGAGGAGGCAGAGGATTCCCAAGATACCGGCAATGAGCTTCTCTGGACATG
>NW_024413305.1:0-1794 GCF_014898765.1 Herpailurus yagouaroundi | reverse complement strand
CTGGCACACAGAACCAAGTCCCTTCCCCTGCTGACGTCTCTGGGGAACGGATGCCCCACACTCTTAATGAGCCCTTGTCATTAAGCTTCCCAGACATGGCAATCCTCAGGGATAATGACTGTGGAGGACAATGACAGAGGAGACGTAATCTGTCTCTTCTATTGGTTCAAAGGTCTGACAGAGGACAAGTAACTCCCTAGACCACACCAGCTACACTAGCTTTCATCTGTGCTTACCTAGATGTTTTACAAAGCAGTTAAGATTTTCTTCACATTGGCCCAAATATTTACATATACATCTATAAGTAGGAAGCATTCAGTTATTAATTTTAAATGTGAATGAATTCTGGCTGGGGGATGTGGCACTGACACGGACTGGGTTGTTGAGCAGGATTGTTCCAGACATCAGGGTTAGAATTCCAGTGGAGCACCGGGGAGGTGGCTATTGAGCAGAGTGGGACACCCCGGGGCATGCACACTCCTGCGACACTGCAAGGATGGCCTGAACAGAGTGGCTTGTGACACCCTGTCTGGGGACCAGAGACTGGGGTGGCACTATTGTCCTCCCCATCACTATATGCCTGGGCTTCAGGGAGGGGACAGCAGGGCCACAGAGGAGGTGGGTCCCATACACCAAACCCTGACTGCACCCCACCTGCTAACTGCAGATCCACAGGAGTGGCATTGACACTGACCAAACCAGACGGCCCCTCCCTCAGGTCAGCGCTGTCACTGGCTCCAAGGCGCCATCAGATATCGCTCCAGCACTTTTACATTTTCTGATTTGATTGTTGGAAAATTCTTATTATACATATATTATTTTTTTCCTTTTCTTCCTCTTATTTCTTCCCTTCTCGATCCTACTTGTTAGTTACTTTAAGCAGACATTTTTAATCTATTCTGTCTATACCTCTTGTGTATTGCCTTTTTATTTTCCTCTCTCTCTGTATTAAGCTATGTAGTTTCTCTGATTCTCTCCTGGGTCAATTTTTTCCCGTTTTTTCCTTTACGTTTTCCCCTCCCCTGTCATTTCTCTCTTTGTGCGGGATAAGGTTTCTTCCACCACCACTCCCCCACCTTTTAATATTTTTCCAGGGTTACTTTAGTGAACACATCAAACCACACCTGGTGGAAGGTCCAAACCACCGCTACAAGTATGGACATAAAGAAACAAGACTCACACCAACAGAGAACAAGCAACACGCTCAAAAAGACCCCATGAAGTGCCAGGCCCTGGACAGCATTATGACCCCTTTATACAATAGTAGTGCTTGCTGGTGAAGGACACATAACAAATTGTTCAAATACATAAAGGACAGAAAACTAGCCAAAATGACAAAAATGAAGAATTCTCCTCAAAAGAAATTCCAGGGAAAATGACACCTAGAGAATTGCTCACAACAGATATAAACAACATATCTGATTGAGTTTAACATAATAATCATATGATTAATCGCCAGGCTTGAAAAAAGCATAGGAGATAGCAGAGAGTCTATTGCTGCAGACATTAAGGAACTAAGAAATAGTTATGATGAATCAAGAAATGCTGTGAATGACATGTAAAATAAACTAGAGGAAGTGACAGCAAGGAAGGAGGAAGCAGAGGGGAAAATTAGTGAAACAGAAGTTAAAGTAATGGAAAAAGAGGGAAAAGAGAGGTAAGAAAATAGGAGCCCATGAGGCGATCATTAGAGAAATAAGCGATTCAAAGAAACGTAGTAATAGTCCATATAATCAGAGTTCCAGAGGAAGAGGAAGAGATTGAGAAAGGGGCAGGAGATTTATCTGAACAAAT
>NW_024413304.1:0-1779 GCF_014898765.1 Herpailurus yagouaroundi | reverse complement strand
TGTTTTTTTATCCATTCTGATACCCTATGTCTTTTGGTTGGCGCATTTAATCCATTTACATTCAGTGTTATTATAGAAAGATATGGGTTTAGAGTCATTGTGATGTCTGTATGTTTTATGCTTGTAGTGATGTCTCTGGTACTTTGTCTCACAGAATCCCCCTTAGGATCTCTTGTAGGGCTGGTTTAGTGGTGACAAATTCCTTCATTTTTTGTTTGTTTGGGAAGACCTTTATCTCTCCTTCTATTCTAAATGACAGACTTGCTGGATAAAGGATTCTTGGCTGCATATTTTTTCTGTCTAGCACACTGAAAATATCGTGCCAATTTTTCTGACCTGCCAAGTTTCAAAAGAGAGATCAGTCACGAGTCTTACAGGTCTCCCTTTATATGTTAGGGCACGTTTATCCCTCGATGCTTTCAGAATTTTCTCTTTATCCTTGTACTTTGCCAGTTTCACTATAATATGTCGTGCAGAAGATCGATTCAAGTTACGTCTGAAGGGAGTTCTCTGTGCCTCTTGGATTTCAATGCCTTTTTCCTTCCCCACTTCAGGGAAGTTCTCAGCTATAATTTCTTCAAGTACCCCTTCAGCACCTTTCCCTCTCTCTTCCTTCTCTGGGATACCAATTATGCGCATATTATTTCTTTTTAGTGTATCACTTAGTTCTCTAATTTTCCCCTCATACTCCTGGATTTTTTTATCTCTCTTTCTCTCAGCTTCCTCTTTTTCCATAACTTTATCTTCTAGTTCACCTATTCTCTCCTCTGCCTCTTCAATCCGAGCCGTGGTGGTTTCCATTTTGTTATGCATTTCGTTTAAAGCGCTTTTCAGCTCCTCGTTTCTGTTCCTTAGTCCCTTGATCTCTGTAGCAAGAGATTCTCTGCTGTCCTCTATACTGTTTTCAAGCCCAGCGATTAATTTTATGACTATTATTCTAAATTCACTTTCTGTTATATTATTTAAATCCTTTTTGATCAGTTCATTAGCTGTTGTTATTTCCTGGAGAGTCTTCTGAGGGGAATTCTTCCGTTTGGTCATTTTGGATAGTCCCTGGCGTGGTGAGGACCTGCAGGGCACTTCCCCTGTGCTGTGGTGTATAACTGGAGTTGGTGGGCGGGGCCGCAGTCAGACCTGATGTCTGCCCCCAGCCCACTGCTGAGGCCACAGCCAGACTGGTGTGTGCCTTCTCTTCCCCTCTCCTGGGGGCCCGATTCACTGTGGGGTGGCGTGGCCCGTCTGGGCTACTTGCACACTGCCAGGCTTGTGATGCTGGGGATCTGGCATATTAGCTGGGGTGGGTAGGCAAGGTGCACGGGGGCAGGAGGGGCAGGCTTAGCTCGCTTCTCCTTAGGTGATCCACTTCAGGAGGGGCCCTGTGGCAGCAGGAGGGAGTCAGATCCGCTGCTGGAGGTTTGGCTCCGCAGAAGCACAGAGTTGGGTGTTTGCGTGGAGGGAGCAAGTTCCCTGGCAGGAACTGGTTCCCTTTGGGATTTTGGCTGGGGGATGGGTGGGGGAGATGGAGCTGGCGAGCGCCTTTGTTCCCCACCAAACTGAGCTCTGTCGTCAGGGGGCTCAGCAGCTCTCCCTCCCTTTGTCCTCCAGCCTTCCCACTTTCTGAGCAGAGCTGTTAACTTATGACCTCCGAGACGCTAAGTTGTGCTTGCTGTCGGAACACAGTCCGTCAGGCCCCTCCACTTTTGCCAGCCAGACTCGGGGGCTCTGCTTGGCCGGCGAGCCGCCCCTCCGCCCCGGCTCCCTCCCGCCAGTCCGTGGAGC
>NW_024413303.1:0-9491 GCF_014898765.1 Herpailurus yagouaroundi | reverse complement strand
TCTAAAATGAGTCTCTTGTAGACAGCAAATAGATGGGTCTTGTTTTTTTATCCATTCTGATACCCTATCTTTTGGTTGGTGCATTTGGTCCATTTACATTCAGTGTTTTTTTTTTAGAAAGATATGGTTTTAAAGTCATTGTGATGTCTGTAGCTTTCATGCCTGTAGCGATGTCTCTGGTCCTTTGTCTCACAGGATCCCCCTTATGATCTCTTGTAGGGCTGGTTTAGTGGTGATGAATTCCTTCAGTTTTTGTTTGTTTGGGAAGACATTTATCTCTCCTTCTATTCTAAATGACAGATTTGCTGGATAAAGGATTCTTGGCTGCATATTTTTTCTGTTCATCACATTGAAGATTTCCTGCCATTCCTTTCTGGCCTGCCAAGTTTCAGTAGAGAGATCCGTCACAAATCTTATTGGTCTCCCTTTATATGTTAGAGCATGTTTATCCCTAGCTGCTTTCAGAATTTTCTCTTTATCCTTGTATTTTGCCAGTTTCACTATGATAAGTCGTGCAGAAGATCAATTCAAGTTACGTCTGAAGGGAGTTCTCTGTGCCTCTTGGATTTCAATGCCTTTTTCCTTCCCCAGATCAGGGAAGTTCTCAGCTATTATTTCTTCAAGTACACTTTCAGCACCTTTCCATCTCTCTTCCTCCTCTGGTATACTAATTATGTGTAGATTATTTCTCTTTAGTGCATCACTTAGTTCTCTAATTTTCCCCTCATGCTCCTGGATTTTTTTATCTCTCTTTTTCTCAGCTTCTTCTTTTTCCATAATTTTATCTTCTAGTTCACCTATTCTCTCCTCTGCCTCTTCAATCCGAGCTGTGGTCATCTCCATTTTATTTTGCAGCTCATTAATAGCATTTTTTTTAGCTCCTCCTGGCTGTTCCTTAGTCCTTTGATCTCTAGCAATAGAGTCTCTGCTGTCCTCTATACTCTTTTCAAGCCCAGCGATTAATTTTATGACATCATTCTAAATTCACTTTCTGTTATATTGTTTAAATCGTTTTTGATCAGTTCATTAGCTGTCGCTATTTCCTGGAGATTCTTTTGAGGGGAATTCTTTTGTTTCATCATTTTGGATAGTCCCTGGAGTGGTGTGGAACTGCAGGTCACTTCCCCTGTGCTGTCTTGAATAACTTGCGTTGGTGAGTGGGGCTGCAGTCAGACCTGATGTCTGCCCCCAGCCCACTGTTGCGGTCACATTCCGACTGGTGTGTGCCTTCTCTTCCCCTCTCCTAGAGGCGGGATTCACTGTGGGTTGGCGTGGCCCATCTAGGCTACTTGCACACTGTCAGGCTTGTGGTGCTGGGGATCTGGTGTATTAGCTGGGGTGGATCGGCAAGGTGCACACAGGCGGGAGGGGCAGGCTCATCTCGCTTTTCCTTCGGTGGTCCGCTTCAGCAGGGGCCCTGCGGCACTGGGAGGGAGTGAGACCCACCGCTGGAGGGATGGATCCGCAGAAGCACAGCTTTGGGTGTTTGTGCAGTGCAAGCAAGTTCTCTGACAGGAACTGGTTCCCTTTGGGATTTTGGCTGGGGGATGGGTGAGGGAGATGGCACTGGTGAGTGCCTTTGTTCCCCGCCAAGCTGAGCTCTGTTGTCCGGGGCTCAACAACTCTCCCTCCCGTTGTCCTCCAGACCTCCTGCTCTCCGAGCAGAGCTTTTAACCTATAACCTTCCAGATGTTAAGTCCCGCTTGCTGTCAGAACACACTCCATCTGGCCCCTCTGCTTTTGCAAGCCAGACTCGGGGGCTCTGCTTTGCCGGTGGGCTGCCCCTCCACCCCGGCTCCTTCCCACCAGTGGGTGTAGTGCACACCCTCTCTGCCCTTCCTACCCTCTTCCGTGGGCCTCCCATCTACACTTGGCTCCGGAGAATCCATTATGCTAGTCTTCTGGCGGTTTTCTGGGTTATTTAGGCAGGCGTGGGTGGAATCTAAGTGATCAGCAGGATGCGGTGAGCCCAGCATCCTGTTACACTGCCATCTTCCTTTTTTTTATTTTTAAAAATTTTTAATGTTTATTTATTTTTGAGAGAGAGAGAGATAGAGAGAGAGACAGAGAGAGAGAGACAAAGCGTGAGAGGGGAAGGGCCAGAGAGAGAGGGAGACACAAAATCTGAAGCAGGTTCCACGCTCAAGTTGTCACCACAGAAACCAATGTGGGGCTCGAAATCATGGACTGTGAGATCATGACCTGAGCTGAAGTCATACACTTAACTGACTGAACCACCCAGGCGCCTCTAAACATTTTTTAAGGCGCATTGCTGTATGTGTATGTTTTAAAAATTTGTGTAAATGGTATCATGCTGCATACTTCATTCTTTTTTTTTTACTATAAATCATGTTTTTAAAGACCCATTCATACTTCTATGCATATATCTAATCTGTTGCTTTTATCTACTGCATAATTTTGTATGGTATGCACCAACTACATTTTACCTATTTGCTTTCATTATGATAGACACCCTGGATGCCTGGTGTCACACTTTACCAAACTCTTAGCAGAAGTTCCTGGTTTTACAGAAAATCTTCAAAAAAAATTATAATCAAAAGTCTTGTAATCAGAGTATGCGACCTCACTTTTAACTAAAGGAGGTTTTATCTTAACCTCTTAAAATATACACCCTTGTGCTATCCTTCAATGTTCTAACTTACTGGAATCATTATATTATTGATCATTGTCTATTTTTTGTTTGGCTCTGGTCTTATATGAAGTTTCATCTTTATTTTTAATTTCTTTTATTTTTAATTTCAAATAATAGTTTTAATTTTTCTTTTATTTCATCTTTTATTTTTAATTTCAAATAATAGTATTTCATTGGTCTCTGGCTCTGATTACCTGGACTCAGGTTATTAGTTTATAAATTCCCTTATTTCTTCTGTTTATTTCAGATTCCTCCTATAGCTTCTTTTAATTGCCTTGATGCCACTCAGGATTCAGTTTGACGGGTAGTTTTCTGACTAAAGTTTTCACTGAACAATGGAGGCTTAGGAACCTAATGGAGACGAGATTGTCATACTGACAGCCAGAAACATCCAGGGCCTAACGGGAGGTATCACATTCTCTGTTTGCTTGACACACAAGGGAAATAACTTTTTAATCCAGTGCAGCATACTTCATTTATTGCAGCATTATCCAGTTTGAAGATGTTATGAAAAACATCCCCAGAGAGGTTTAAGATTTCAAAAACATCCTGAGTTTGAACTTAATTCAAGTATTCCAGAAAGCTGAAACAATGGAAGATGACCTTTCAGGCACTTCATATACCAGGCACTGTTAGGCCAGATAATGTCATACCAAATTAGAATGTTTGTCTTCTGGGAAGGGAGGAGGGTTGGTCAGAAGGAGAAGGTGAGTGTATGTGTTTTATTTAAAATCATCTGTCAGTGCTAATGACCTAACATGAAAAAATGTATTAATCTACAAACATACAAGAAAAAACTGAATAGGGGACACTTGCTGTCTTTGAAGTATCAGAAAGAGAACAAACATATGTTCTAGTTAACTTTGATAAGGGATATAGATAAATTGGAACTCATTTAGAGGGAAATGTCCAGGACAGGGGGACTCAAACCTGGTATTAAACTCAGGGAAGAATATTCAAGAAATGTGTTTTTTGTCTTCAAATACTTGAGAAGCTAATACAAAAAAGTGAAGCTAAACTTGTTTAGTTAGACCACAATGGGAAGTTACTTGAAGTAGGAAGACTGTAGCTCAACATATGAATAAACAGAGATGTCCAAAGTTGAAATGGCTCCCCAGGGAGAAGCACAGGGAAAAAAAGTGAGCTCCTTGCCACTAGCAAAGGCCGGACAACAGGCAACAATAAATAACAAATTTAAGCACTGGAAGGTGAAGCTGGATTAGACTACTCTAATTCTAATAGTTTATAATTCAATGTGACAACAAGAAAATCAGTTGTACAAATCTGAAACAAATTCAAGGAGCTTTTAGAAAGATGCAAAAGAACATACAACAAAGTTAATAAAATTATGTCCTACTCAAGCTATCCAGCCGTGTGTGTGAGAAAAAGAATAACAGAAGACATTCCCACACTGTGACACCAAGTAACATAGCAACAAGGTACATGGCCTGCTCATGGACTCAAGCCATGTTGAGGCATGTTTTTATAAGGATTGAGGGATTTTTCTCAGGAACAAAGGGCTTTGGTCACTGAAGGAATGCTGTAGTTAAAAAAATCTCATAGAACCTATACATAATTTTTTCTCAGCCACAATCATGACAGCTTTTTCAAAGCCTTTGAGAGTCATGTAAATTGGCCTAAGTAAATGAGGGTTTTTGCCTTTAGCATCTTGGCACTACCTCCCCTCCCAAACTGAAAAATAAAAGTGATTTCTCCAGGATGGCTCTGCCACTTTTCTCCAGGGCTCTACCCAGAGATGGAAAGCCCAGTGACATGATTCCACTTTGCTGAATTTTATTAGCTGCTGTACTCTCATGTTTCCCTTTTAGCTCAGACTCAATTACAATCAGTTTGAAGAAGGAAAACAACATGCAGTGAACCCGTCATAGTTCCAGTTAAGTGAAGCATACCCTGATAATTAAAGTGAAAATAAAATGCCAAAGCTATGAAGACACTAACAGCTTCCTTAGAAATGATAAAGAAAGGGGTCCCTGGGTGGCTCAGTCGGTTAAGCTTCCAACTTCAGCTCAGGTCATGATCTCGCAGTTCGTGAGTTTGAGCCGCACGTCAGGCTCTGTGCTGACAGCTCAGAACCTGAAGCCTGCTTCTGGTTATGTGTTTCCCTCTCTCTCTGCCCCTCCCCTACTCACTCTCTCTCTCTCAAAAATAATAAACATTAGGGAGGAGCCAAGATGGCGGAACAGCATGGGAGTTTTTTGTGTGTCTTGCATCCATGAAATACAGCCAGACCAACACTAAGCCATCCTACACACCTAGAAAACTGACTGGAGGATTAACACAACAATATGTACAACCTGAACCACAGAATTCAGCAGGAATTCATCCCAAAAGAAGAGCACGAAGAAATGACAGCCAGGGATTTAACCAACACAGATACAAGCAAGATGTCTGAACCAGAATTTAGAATCATGATAAGAAAAATACTAGCTGGAGTGGAAAATAGATTAGAATCCCTTTCTGCAGAGATAAAAGAAGTAAAAAATAGCCAGAATGAAATTAAAAATGCTATAACTGAGCTGCAATCACGGATGGATGCAGCGGCAGCAAGGATGGATGAGGCAGAACAGAGAATCAGCAATATGGAGGACAAACTTATAGAGAATAACAAAGCAGAAAAAAAGAGGGAGATTAAGGCAAAAGAGCACAATTTATGATTTAGAGAAATCAGTGACTCACTAAAAAGGAACAACTTCAGAATCATAGGGGTCCCAGAAGAGGAAGAGAAGGAAATAGTGGTAGAAGGGTTATGTGAACAAATCAGCAGAAAACTTTCCTAACCTGGGGAAAGACACAGACATCAAAATCCAGGAAGCACAGAGAATCTCCATTAGATTCAACAAAAACCAACCATTAAGGGGCATATCATAGTCAAATTCACAAAATACTCAGGCAAGGAGAGAATCATGAAAGCAGCAAGGGGAAAAAAGTCCCTAACCTACAAGGGAAGACAGATCAAGTTTGCAGCATACCAATCCACAGAAACATGGCAGGCCAGAAGGGAGTGGCAGGATATATTCAGTGTGCTGAATCAGAAAAAATATGCAGCCAAGAATTCTTTTTCCAGCAAGGCTGTAATTCAAAATAGAAGGAGAGATAAACAGTTTCCCAAACAAAAATTAAAGGAGACTGTGACCACTAAAGCAGCCCTGCAAGAAATTTTAAGGCGGACTCTCTGATGGGAGAAAAAAATGAAAAAAAAATATATCAAAAGCCACAAAGAGTAGAAAAGACAAGAGAACACCACCAGAAACCCCAACTCTACAAGCATCATAATGGCAATAAATTCATATCTTTCACTACTCATGCTAAGCGTCAATGGACTCAATGCTCCAATCAAAAGACATAGGGTAACAGAATGGATAAGAAAAGAAGATCCATCTATATGCTGCTTACAAGAGACCCCCTATAGACCCCAAGACACCTTCAGATTGAAAATAAGGAGATGGTGAACCATCTATCATGCTAATGGTCAACAAAAGAAAGCCCGAGTAGCCATACTTATATCAGACAATCAAGATTTTAAAATACTGTATCAAGAAATGCAGAAGGGCATTATATCATAATCAAAGGGTCTATCAACCAAGAAGACCTAACAATTGTAAACATTTATGCACCAAATGTGGAAGTGCCCAAATATATAAATCAATTAATCACAAACATAAAGAAACTCATTGATAGTAACACCATAATAGTAGGAGACTTCCAACACCCCACTAACAGCAATGGACAGATCATCCAATAAAAAAATCAACAAGGAAACAATGGCTTTGAATGACACACTGGACCAGAAGTGAAGATGTGAAGATGGACTTCACAGATATATTCAGAATATTTCATCCTAAAACAGCAGAATATACATTCTTTTCCAGTGCACATGGAATGTTCTCCAGAATGGACCATATATTGGGACACAAATCAGCCCTAAGTAAATACAGTAAGATCGAGATCATAACGTGCATATTTTCAGACCACAATGCTATTAAAATAGAAATCAACCACAAGAAAACATTTGGAAAGTTAACAAATACTTGGACACTGAAGAATATCCTACTAAAGAATGAATGGGCTAAGCAAGCAGTTAAAGAGGAAATTAAAAAGTATCTGGAAGTCAATGAAAATGATAACACCACAACCCCAAAACTCTGGGACGCAGCAAAGGCTGTCATAAGAGGAAAGTATATAGCAATCCAGGCCTTCCTAAAGAAGGTAGAAAGATCTCAGATACACAACCTAACTTAATGCCTTAAGGATCTGGAAAAAGAACAGCAAATAAAACCCAAAACCAGCAGAAGACAGGAAATAATAAAGATTAGAGCAGAAATTGATGCTATTGAAACCAAAAAAACAGTAGAACAGATCGATGAAACCAGAAGCTGGTTCTCTGAAAGAATTAACAAAATTGATAAACCACTAGCTAGTTTGGTCAAGAAAAAAAAGGAAAGGACCCAAATAAATAAAATCAAGAATGAAAGAGGAGAAATCACAACCAACACAACAGAAATAAAAACAATAATGAGAGAATATTATGAGCAATTATATGCCAATAAAATGGGTAATCTGGAAGAAATGGACGAATTTCTAGAAACATATACACTACCAAAACTGAAACAGGAGGAAATAGAAAATTTGAACAGACCCATAATCAGTAAGGAAATCGAATTAGTAATCAAAAATCTCCCAAAACACAAGAGTTCAGATGGCTTTCCAGGGGAATTCTACCAAACATTTAAGGAAGAGTTAACACCTATTCTGTTGAAACTGTTCCAAAAAATAGAAATGGAAGGAAAACTTCTGAACCCTTTCTATGAAGCCATTATTACCTTGATTCCGAAACCAGAGACCACACTAGAAAGGAGAACCATAGACCAATTTCGCTGATGAACATGGATGCAAAGATCCTCAAGAAGATATTAGCTAACCGGATCCAAAATACATTAAAAAAAGTATTCACCACGACCAAGCGGAATTTATACCTGGGATGCAGGGCTGGTTCAATATCTGCAAAAACAATCAATGTGATTCATCCCATCAATAAAGGAAAGCACAAGAACCATATGATCCTGTCAATAGATGCAGAGAAATCATTTGACACAATACAGCATCCTTTCCTGATAAAAACCCTCAAAAAAGTGCCTCAAAAAAGTAGGCATAGAAGGCATAGAAGGAGCATACCTCAAGATCATAAAAGCTTATATGAACGACCCAACGCTAATATCATCCTCAATGGGGAAAAACTGAGAACTTTCTCCCTAAGGCCAGGAACAAGACAGGGATGTCCACTCTTGCTACTGTTATTCAACATAGTATTGGAAGACAGCCTCGGCAATCAGACAACAAAAAGAAATAAAAAGCATCCAAATTGGCCAGGAGGAGGTCAAACTTTCACTCTTTGCAGATGACATCATACTCTATATGGAACACCCAAAACATTCCACCAAAAATTGCTAGAATTGATTCATGAATTCGGCAAAGTTGCAGGATATAAAATCAATGCACAGAAATCGGTTGCATTCCTATACACCAACAATGAAGCAACAGAAAGAGAAATCAAGGAATAGATCCCATTTACAGTTGCACAAAAAAACATAAAATACCTAGAAATAAATCTAACCAAATAGGTGAAAAATCTATACACTGAAAACTATAGAAAGCTGATGAAAGAAAATGAAGAAGACACAAAAAATAAAATGGAAAAAGATTCCATGCTTCTGGATAGGAAGAACAAATATTGTCAAAATTTCAATAGAACCCAAAGCAATCTACATGTTCAATGCAATCCCTATCAAAGTAACACCAGCATTCTTCACAGAGCTAGAATAAATAATCCTGAAATTTGTACAGAACCAGAAAAGACCCCGAATAGCCAAATCAATCTCGAAAAAGAAAATCAAAACAGGAGGCATCACAATCCCGGACTTCAAGCTACACTACAAAGCTGTATTCATCAAGACAGTATGGTACTGGCACAAGAGCAGAAACTCAGATAAATGGAACAGAATAGAGAACCCAGAAATGGACCCACAAACATATGGCCAACTAATCTTTGACAAAGCAGGAAAAAATAGCCAATGGAATAAAGGCAGTCTCTTCAGCAAGTGGTGCTGGGAAAACTGGACAGCGACATGATGAAGAATGAACCTGGACCACTTTCTTACACCGTACACAAAAATAAACTCAAAATGGATAAAACACCTCAATTTAAGACAGGAAGCCATCAAAATCCTCGAGGAGAAAGCAGGCAAAACCTCTTTGATCTTGGCCACAGCAACTTCTTACTCAACACGTCTCCAGAGGCAAGGGAAACAAAAGCAAAAATGAACTACTGGAACCTTATCAAAATAAAAAGTTTCTGCACAGCAAAGGAAACAATCAGAAAAACTAAAAGGCAACTGACAGAATGGGAGAAGATATTTATAAACGACATATCAGATAAAGGGTTAGTACCCAAAATTTATAAATAACTTATTGAACTTAACACCCAAAACCAAATAATCCAGTGAAGAAATGGGCAAAAGACATGAATAGATGCTTCTCCAAAGAAGACATCCAGATGGTCGACCAACACATGAAAAAATGCTCAACATTACTCATCATCAGGGAAATACAAATCAAAACCACAATGAGATACCACCTTACACCTGTCAGAATGGCTAACATTAACAACTCAGGCAACAACGGATGGTGGCGAGGATGCAGAGAAAGAGGGTCTCTTTTGCACTGTTGGTGGGAATGCAAGCTGGTGCTGCCACTCTGGAAAATAGTATGGAGTTTCCTCAAAAAACTAAAAATAGAACTACCCTATGACCCAGCAATTGCA